>NC_048307.1:79414191-79560542 GCF_013100865.1 Trachemys scripta elegans | reverse complement strand
CCCTGCGCCGCCGGAGCCCGGGAGGGGAAGTGCCCGGCCGGCGGCTGGGGTCCAGAGGCAAGGGGGCTGCCTGAAGCCCATAGCGCTTGGGCAGATCGGCTCTTAAACAGAGCCGAAGAGTCAGGGGAGGAGCAGAGCAGCCACGGGAGGGGAAGTGCCCGGCCGGCATTTTCCCAGACATGTTTGGCTTTTTGGCAGTTCCCCCCGGACGGGGGTTTGATTGCCGAAAAGCCGGACATGTCTGGGAAAAACCGGACGTATGGTAACCCTATCTTAAGGAGACACGATATATCGATTCCCGATAAATCGATCGCTACCCGCATATGCGGCGGGTAGTCTGGACGTACCCTAAGACTATCTCCTCTCTCACAAGAGCTGGAACTCCCAATTTTAATTTGATCCGAGCTTCTTCAGAGAGCTCTAAGTGCAAAAGCAAAGGAGCTTTGGGCTTGTGTTTCTTCACTGTGTTGTTCAAGAAAATATTGTCATCTCTGTGTAGGACTGTGACATGTTCATCAGTAAATTCAGTAACCAGAAGAACCCGCACTGTGTGTCACTGTACAGGCTGACTGCTTCTGAAGAGGATGTTGCTCACAGAACGAAGGAATTCTGGGCCACGATTCTAGATTCGGCAGGTAATAACTTTGGCTCTCCTTTACAGTTCTGCCTCAGATTCCCAATCAAAAGACTTCTAGCTACATGTTTATTGTAGTATCAGTACTCTGTGTTCCTCTTCATGGGCTAGATCCTGCTGCTCTTACTCGTGTGGGAATATGTGACGAGTAAGGATTGCTGGATCGGCCTTTGGTTTTGTGCTGACGTCTGGAAGGGGTAGCTGGCCACAGTATTCGAGTCTGTTACAAGTTTGAATGTATTGCTGGGCCTTATCAACAAAAAACTTGTCTTTTTGTAAGTGCTGTTCCAAACCATTTGAAGGGTACAGGGCTAATAGGACATGTACTTGGAAAACCCTTAGATTTGAAGGGGGTGTCCCCACCAGTTCTGTACCTTGTGGTGGCCAAAGGCTGCTTTTTATTTTGGAGCTTGTTGCAGATAATGATGTACAGAGTTAGCTCCTGGGCTGGTTAACAACCTTCATGGCCAAGTGGCATTTAGGCAATGAGTTAAAATCTGCTGTACATCTGGAGCCACGCTGAGGGACTAATGAAGTGAGTCGTCACATACACTGATGTGACAGAGCTGAATTTGGCTTGATGTGCTGTACTTTGGTCAGAAGATGATTTCTTTCATCGAGCTGCTGCTGCTGCTTCTCTACCAGCTGCCTGCGTGCAGGAGGGGGAGTCTCAGTTCTGACTCAGAAGCACAGATCATGCCTCCGACACGCCTCACCCCGAGTTCGTTAGCCAAGGTAACTGTAGGAAACTGCCCGGGGCAGAACAACAGCTACACTGTGCCATAGGGATCTGAATTAAAATGACTCGTTCATAGAGAACATGGGCTGAATGCATACTTCTTCTTTTTTTTTTTTTTTTTTTTTTTTTTTGTAACACAGGAAGTTTTCTCTGTTTCATAATCACTTAAATGTATTTTAGGAGCAGGTGATTCCAATAGTGCCCCACTCTCCCCTGCAGAAAAATTGTGCTTATTTTGTTTCTAGCTTGAAGATTATCAGCTCGATTAAGGGAGTCTTGTCCAGCTGCAGCTTCTCTGTTCTGGGACCTGAGCTAGCTAGCTCAAGTGGTGAGCACGTTCTGTGAGTGCAGCGTAGACCTCCACAAAGGGTGGAAGAGTTCACGTCTGGCCCTGCTGGGGTTGAAACCTTCCTAGAATGCATCTAGCACAGGATCCCTGACTCAGAACTTTTTCTGTGAATGAGACCCTTACTAGCTAGTAATGGGCCTAATGAAAACCCACAGATCCAAACATCCCTGAACTTTGGGAGGGTTTGGACCTGCGCTGGACCTACGTGGTGGAGACACTCCAGTGCTAAGGGTGCTGTAGACAAAATTAAACCCCTTCCCCTCCCTCCTGTAGTGCCAGCTTCCTCTCAGTGACTTTTTAACACAGTTCTTGGGAGATGGGGGATCTGGAAGAAACTGCATTAGAACTATGCCAGAAACACGTATGTACATGAGGAACAAAACTTTGATGGTGGACTCTTCAATCTAGCGGACAAAGGTGTAGCATGATCAAATGGCAGGGAATTGACACTAGACGAATTCAGAATAGAAATAAGGGGCAAATCTTTAACATTGAGGGTAATTAATCACCGGCACGATTTATCAAGGGTTGTGGTGAAGTCTTCATAACTGACAGCTTTTAAATCAAGATTAGATGTTTCTCTAAAAGATGTGCTGTAGTTCAAAAAAGAATTAATCCAGGGAAATCCTATGACCAGTGCTATACAGGAGGTCAGATTAGATGATCACAATGGTCCCTTCTGGCTGTGAGACACACAACAATCCTGCCTCATGCTGGCATCATCTGTAGTGTAGACAGGGCTGTGAGCTCCCGCTGTCCATCAGGTTCTTGTTAAAATGGGCCCATTTCTTCTTGCCTGCCTACAGGTCCTTTTCCCGACTATGTTCCCCCAGAAATCTTCTCCTTTGAGAGTTCCTCAGGCTTTACGCTGTATGGCATGATGTACAAACCTCACCACCTGCAACCTGGGAAGAAATACCCCACTGTCCTCTTCATATACGGAGGGCCTCAGGTGAGTGCAGTGTAATAGAGGCTAATAGAAATACCTGCTAATTTTTGTCTCTTGTACTTACTGTTCCTGAGATGGGATTGTGGCGGGGACTGACCATGAAACAGGCTTAAAGCATTTTCTGTAACTTCATTTTACTGGTGGGGGAGAAATGCACAGCATCTTCAAGGTAGTAAGGCTGGAGGGATAAATCTAATGTGGGACCGCAGCCCTGCAAAATCACCATGAGGATTTACCATCCCAGGCACAAAATGATTCACCTGGGTCCTGGAAAACCCAATATTTCATATACCTGGGAGCAGGGAAAAACTCTCCTCAGATGGGGGAGGGATAGCTCAGTGGTTTGAGCATTGGCCTGCTAAACCCAGGATTGTGAGTTCAATCCTTGAGGGGGCCACTCTGGATCTAGGGCAAATCAGTACTTGGTCCTGCTAGTGAAGGCAGGGGGCTGGACACGATGACCTTTCGGGGTCCCTTTCAGTTCTGAGATAGGTATATCTCCATATACGAGATGGATGAGTAGAATTTCGGAAGGCTGCCGTGCAGCAATGAACCTGATCTGTGACTCTCAAGGGGAAGATGGGGAGAACCGCTTGGCTCCTGCCCCTGCAAAGGAGACCTCAGTACCTCTACACATGTGCATAAAGAGGGATGCGAAGACAAGGGGCCTGGATTTGTTGCAGCCCCCACAATGAGGGGGTGAATTCTGTGTGTGGGTGACTTGAGCTGAGACACTGGGGATGGTACCAAACAATCCTGAATCGGATTAAGAGATGAGCAGTCAGTTCGGTAGTTTGTAGCCCCTGGCACTTATTTCCAGTGGTCTATCTGGTGTCGCTCGGTTAATATTTCCAGTTGTCTTTTTCCAGGTGCAGCTGGTGAACAATCGGTTTAAAGGAGTCAAGTATTTTCGCTTGAACACGCTGGCCTCACTGGGTTACGTAGTTGTTGTAATTGACAACAGGGGGTCCTGCCACCGAGGGCTTAAATTTGAAGGTGCCTTTAAATACAAAATGGTAAGTGTTGGGATGTATGCCAGTGTCCCCACGTGGTTCTGAGCAATGCAGCCTGCTCCTTGGCTTTCAGATGGGGCGCCGGGGGAGCGCGACTTGGTGCGTCATCCTACAGAAAAAGGCTAACACGCTAGCTGGTCTTAGTGCTCTGGCAGTGATTCCAGTGCTTCTTACACAAAACCGTAGAGTGTTCCACTCCGTGGGCTTGTGAGCGGGGTGGACACATCCAACCGGTATGGAACTGGGGAGGAAAACGGATAGCGAGAGAGGATATAAAATATAAGGCATATAACCGCATCTGCTTCAGGGTATAAGCCAACCTCTGACATGGGTGAGTTAGTCCCTAACTTTCCATTGTGGTCTTTCTGAACCCGCTGGCCCTGCAAAGGTGGGATACCTTCAGACAGACGATGGATCGCTCCATTATGGGGCTTGGTGATTCCTAGGGTCCTGTTTGTAGAGGAAACCTGCTCCGCCCCGAGCTCTGGAGGGGAAGGAAGTGCCATCTTTGTGTTGCTTTGCAGGGATGATGGGCACTTGTTTTGAGGGGGGCAGTTGTGCCAGTTTGATGCACAGAGCCAGAATCTGGCCCTAGATATTGTAGAGGAATTTGTCTCTTAGGTTAAGAAAATCCCCTTTCCCCAAACAAGAACACCACAGACCAGAACACCACACTTATGAACATTTCCCATGAGGAAGCTGAGCGGGGTGGAGGGAATGTGTCCTTACATGTACTTACTTACATGTCCTCTGGGGAAGGGGCAATCCTTTGGTTCCATGTTTGTACAGCACCTTGCCCAATGGGGGCCCATTCCTGGAATGGGGCTCCTAGGTGGTACTGCAACAGAAATCATTAATCATAATGGGCAAAGTTGATTGTTTTTTGGAAACTCTGAGAATCATACGTTTGTCAAGAACTAACAAAAAAAAAAATCTTTATCCAACAGGGTCAAATAGAAATTGACGACCAAGTGGAAGGGCTGCAGTATTTAGCATCCCAGTATGACTTCATTGATTTAGACCGAGTTGGCATTCATGGCTGGTCCTATGGAGGATACCTGTCTCTGATGGCATTAATGCAGAGGTCAGACCTCTTCAGGGTACGTTAATGTATCGTGGGCTTATCTCTGTGGCACAGGAAGGATGTTTCTTAATCAGATTATATCTCCATGTCCCATGTGTGTTTGTAGATACAAAGACTTTTGAACTGTAAACAGTGAGTGCTATGCGTGTGCAAAATAGTCTGGTTTTTATTTCACCTCAAGATACAAACAGTGGAGGGGCATAGGACGTAACAAAGTTACCGCAAAGTAAATTTCCATTTCCAAAGTACATTTCTACCTGGTATGGGCTTGAAAATATTTCAATTCAGGCTTTTGTACTTAGATATTTTTTTGAATGTAGACAATATTCACTATGTTATAAAATTATTGCTTTCAAATTCGAGGTACCATATATTTTTAAGCTGAGTTTCAGGATATATTACAGTAAACAGATAGGACTCTGTGTGTGACCTTGAATAAGTCATTTTGTTTTACCATCTGTAATATGGGAATGGTATGTTCCTATACTATAGCATATTGTGAATGTCAGTTAGCGATTGCAGAGCAGTTAGGCTTTGTTTGCTCAGAGATTTTGTCTCTGTTTATCTGTTGGTTGCAGCGTGATATTTTTTTTTAACAGTTATAGTTATACCAATGCATCTGCTAGTGTGGACTCAGTTATACTGGTATAGTCAATTATTCCCCTTCCAATACAGGATTAGCTATGCTAGTGTAAAGCACCTTTATACTGGTATAACTGTGTCCACACTAGTGATGTTATACACTTTATACTGGTATTGTTAAAGTGATGCTTCTGTGGGCACATCTACACTACCCGCCGGATTGGCAGATAGTGATCGATCTATCAGGGATCGATTTATCGTGTCTAGTGTAGACACGACAAAATCGATCCCTGATCACTCTGCCGTCAACTCCAGAACTCCCACCACGGCGAGAGGTGGAAGTGGAGTAGACGGGGGAGCGGCAGTGGTAGACTTGCTGCCGTCCTGACGGCCAGGTAAATCAACCCAAGATACGCCAACTTCAGCTACGCGATCTTAGGTCGACACCCTCCTCCCTCCCCCCAATATAGACCTAGCTTGTGTCTAGACAAGGCATTAGAGCAGGGGCGGGCAAACTTTTTGGCCTGAGGGCCACATCGGGTTTTGAAAATTGTATGGAGGGCCGGTTAGGGGAGGGGGTCATGGCCCGGCCCCCACCTCCTATCTGCCCCCCCTGGGACTCCTGCCCCATCCCCCCCCCATTCCCTGACGGGGCCCCCCTGGAACTCCTGCCCCATCTACACCCCCCACTCCCTGACCATCCCCGGACCCCCGTCACCCCCATCCAACCCCTCCTCTCATTCCTGACAGCCTCCCCGGGACTCCTGCCCCATCCAACCACCCTTCTCCCTGTCCCCTGACTGCCCTCCCTCCCCCTGCCGCCGCCCCATCCAACTTCCCCTCCTTCCTGACTGCCCCCCTGGGATCCCTGCCCCCCATTCAATCCCCGTGTTCCCCCCCCAACCGCACCGACCCCTATCCACACCTCTGTCCCCTGACCACCTCCTCGAACTCCCCTGCCCTCTATCCAACCCCCCTTGCTCCTTGCCCCCTTACCACACTGCCTGGAGCACCAGTGGCTGGCGGTGCTGTAGCTGCACCGCCCGGCTGGAGCCAGGCCATGCCGCCATCACCAGGCAGCACAGAGACCGGGTCAGGCCAGGCTCTGCAGCTGCGCTGCCCCAGCAGCTCACAGCCCCGCCACCCAGAGCATTGCGCCGGTGGCAGAGCGAGTGAGTTGAGGCTGTGGGGGAGGGAGAACAGCAGGGAAGGGGCCGGGGGCTAGCCTCCCAGGCCAGGAGCTCAGGGGCCAGGCAGGACAGTCCCGCAGACCGGATGTGGCACACGGACCGTAGTTTGCCCACCTCTGCATTAGAGGTTCTTAGACGAAAGGTGCTAAAGAAGTGCAAAATACAATTATAATTATTGATTTTCATCTCAGACTAACAGTATGCACTTTGTTCTTTGTGGCTCTTCTTGCTTCATTGCAATGTGTAAAGCAGGCCTGAAAGACTTTTAAAATATTTATTTTACCTTAAAAAATATTTGCAATGTCAAGTCTCTTTCCTGGTTTTGTTGGCGGTCTTCCCTGGAGCATACTGACATGTGGCGTGGTAGCTATCTCAGCCCTTAACTGAAGAGGCTGGGGTTGTCAAATCCTGGAGAGCTTTTTCTTCCAGGTATCTGTCAGGCATTTGCTGGACGGAGGTATTGCAGACAAAAACCAGACCTTTCACTGGTCTCAATGACAACCGCTTCCCCCTCACTCGGGTTTCACTTCTTCAGTGGAGTTCCTTGTTCATCCGAAGGGCCTTCAAGGATGAACAGGGTTTGAATTTCTAATGCAAGTCCTTTTCTACCCTGGGAGGGTTACGCTGGTATGGCCATTCCAGTATAGCTAATGCAGATTCAGTTATATAGGTATAAAAGTGCTTATCCTGGTACAGCTCATGCTGGTTTGGGGAGCTGGTATAAGCCCAGTGGTGAAAGATCAGTCCGCCTCTTCCCACAACCGACGTAGCTATGGCGGTAAAACTTGTATGTGTAGACCAAGCCAAAGAGAGGCTTTTGGTGCCAGAGCCTTTGCCAGTGTAAATGGTTGTAGAGCCATGGATTTCACTGGAGCCGTGGTGAGTTATACAAACGGGGTCCCTGGCCCTGTGTGCGTGAGGGGGAGGATGAGAAACGCTTCCCCCCCTTTGCAGGTTGTAAAAGGTGCTTTGTTGCTTTGTGTTGGGTAATTAAATTGCCATTGCTTTTTATTTTGATTGGTTACCTTATTGCCAATGCCTTTCAGAGCAGGCTTTATCATTGCATTGGTTTCTTTTCGGAGTTCACATAAATATCCGTGGGTGTTAAGTGCCTCCTTTGGGCGATCACAGTTGGACGTTGTCAGTAGCTGTCTGCCTGTATCCCTTTTTTATGCCGATGATCCTGTTGGAACTTCCAGGTTGCCATTGCTGGAGCACCAGTCACACTATGGCTATTCTATGACACAGGCTACACAGAGCGTTACATGGGACACCCTGATCACAACGAGCAGGGATATTATCTAGGATCAGTGGCCATGCAAGCGGAGAAGTTTCCTTCAGAGTAAGTTCAGTGCCCTCTCTCCCCGGCCCCCTGCCAGTGACATTCAAACCTACCCCCACGTTTTTATCTCCTAGTTCTTAGCAATTAAATGCTGAAACCATAAATGCCAGTATTAAAACACCACTTAATAAACTTGAATGAACATTTGCGTAATTACGGCCCTTCCAAGTAATCCCTGTTATACTGGCTGTAATTAAAGAATAAAGAAATGGCAGACAGAACTTCAATTATGTAATTAACTCCTTAGTCTGAGCTGCATTGAACTAGGCAAAAAGTTGTATTTGATAAAAATGCTTTATCCTAGAGGTAAGGGCATATCCCTATGTGTGTGTTTAGAATGCAAAGATATTGCTATGTCCTGCTAAAGAATTAGTGTCCAGTGGTGATCTGGGCACATATAAACCAATTTTAGCATCCCCTCTCAAAAATGTTTCTGGGGAGGTTAAAGTAGGTATGCAAATATAAGGCCCAGTCCTGATTTGTATATGCAAAAAACTCTCAGGGAAGGAAAGCCTGGCATTGGAAGCCAGTGGTATTCCTGCCTGAGAGCAGTCTGCAGGATTGGGCCATTTGTTTTGCAATGCTTAAACCAAAAGGAGTGTGTTTCTATGATTAATATTTTTGTAAAGGACTTGCACAGTTTGCAGAATGACTGGAAAATTCCAGGAAGTATCTAAATGTTTTTCTCCTGCCTTTCTCAGACCGCACCGTCTGTTGCTGCTGCATGGTTTCTTGGACGAGAATGTTCACTTTGCACACACAAGTATATTGCTGAGTTTTTTAGTGAGGGCTGGAAAACCATATGATTTACAGGTAAGTGGTTTCTAAACTGTCAGAATCTGGATATGAAAATGATACAGCTCTACTTGGGTTTGTGGTAGGGCTGAGGAAACCCACACTGGAACACACGGAGTGTATTTGATCTGTTGTGGATCATAAACATCTGATGACAAGACTGGGGGATTAAGAACCTACTCTAAAAACTGAATGTTTTTTCCACATCCAGCTCAAAATTAATATCCGGATGGGCAGTGAAGTGTGTTAACATTTGGTGTAGCCATTTGGACTCATTTGTGTTTACACTCGCTGGGGATTTGGAAGAGGAAGGAAGTAGTTGTAGGTTTCTTCCCACCAAGTTCTGTTCTAAAGATAAATAAGAATATTGTAAAAGGGAAACTTTTCCTTTTGAGTGCTGGGATTTTGGGGTTTCAATCCCTGCGCCAAGAAGAAAACATAGACGTTCCCTAACCATGCTGCTTGGGGTGGCAGGCCAGACACATACCCAGCATCGACCTGCTTCTAGCTCTTCCCTCTCTCCCCTTCACCCTGCCATCAAAGAGAAAGGGACAATTTTATTTGGTATTTTTTATTGCAACAAAAAATGTTCAAGTCACACATTGATCCAGCATTTTACTATAGAGACTAATGGTTTCCCTGCAAATGGGGTTCTCTAGATCCTGGGTTGCCTCCACCCTCCCTTTCTTTATTGCTACTTGGGAGAGGGGTGCTGAATCTCTCTCTCCTCCCTCCTTTCCCCCCTCCCTCCCCATTGTAACATGGAGGTCAGGATGTGGAAAGCGCCAAGAACCCCTGCTCTATATCAAACATTCTTCTCTAATCTCTCACACAGGTCCTTGCTCATCATTAACCCGTGTCAGGTAGCTGGTTTCAGAACTGCTGTTAGCCAGTGGTGTGTGTTCATGACTCTTTATTTTCTATTTTAGATTTACCCTCAGGAAAGACACAGCATAAGGGTCCCCGAGTCTGGAGAGCATTATGAACTCCATCTACTGCATTATCTGCAAGAGAATCTTGGCTCTCACATTGCTGCACTGAAGGCAATGTAATTGTGACCTCTGTGGAACTCTGATACACTGGCTGCTTAACCAAATGAGGAAATTGATCTTTAGAGAAAATCGAACAGAATGTTGCATTTTGGTGCCTGCCACATCTGCACACACGCACACACAGACACTTTTTTTTTTTTTTTTTTTTTTTTTAAGTAAACTAGGTGCCATACAAGGACACTACAGTACAATGACCTAATAATTTTTAAAATGGAAATAAAATCAAATGTCTGTGGCACGCAGCAGTACCATGCAGATTCTTTTGGAAGAAGCTGAAAATTCAGTAACACATTTCCACCACACCATATCTTCACCATTTGAAAACATTGAGCTGTGCAAGTCTAATTGGTGTATTTTTTTACAGTGTGTTTCTCAGTTTCTTACAACAAGGTAATATTGGATGATTCGCTCGCGTCATGGCAAAAATCTGTCTGGATGGTTACAACTTGGATAGCATTTAAAAATGTAATGTGAAATAGTTTATGCTTCGTGCAAGGGATATCTGGCTCATTAGGAATTAGCTGCATATTAGACACATTATATAACCAGATGTTGGAGATAATTGTTTTAAAAAAGAAACACTTTTAGCTGCCTCCTGAAGTTGATAATTTGGTTTTAACTAAGATCAGGCCAGTTTTTTCAGTGAGCTCATCTCTGTGCAGTACAAATCTTGCTGCTTTTTTCTTTTGTAGTGTGATAAACAGTTTGCACCTGATTTCACACAGGAAGGTGGAAAATGTATTTTACAATAACATGGGCAGAAGAGTTAGCCTTGTATGCTGAGAAGCAAACTAGTTTTAAGCCAAACAGCTGAAACTTTGTATATTTCTCATATTTTAAAAATACAACCTATTCCCATGGACTTTCACCCTATGTGCATTTTGAGGCTGTTTTCAAAATACTTTCCTATCTCAGCAGGTGGGTGTATAAATATTCCCCCACTAAGATTTTAAAATTCCAACACCCAAGTGCAAGTGTCCACTAGGGAGTTGGTAAGATGGGGGGCCTATCAACACTACATTGAAGCAATGCAAATTGTGTTTTACTAATTTTTTTTGTTGTCATTAGTCTAGCATTATTCTCAGATCAGTGTTGAGAAAGTTTGTTGTCCTAGTCACCCTGCTCCCCTATATATACATATACATACACAGACTCCATCACCCTTGAGTCGTCTCTAGCACTGCGGTGTAGCATGGTCCTATGCTGTCCTCCGAGAGAAACCCTTGTCTGTGTTGCTTAAGGTAATGCTGCTAGAAGCTAGCACCCTGCAATATTAAAATCACATTCAAGCACGATTTTCTTTGCTAGTGTGGTTTTAACTGTGATATGGACTTGGCTGAAAAACGTGACGTGTTTGAAAATACTTCTAACTTTCAAAATGTTATTTAAAATAGAACTCCATAGTCAAATTATTACTTTTAAACCAGAAAACTCTGCCTGGGGTTTCTGTGTTAGCGTCCCATCATTTTTAGGTACTTTCTTTTAAAAAACCAAGAACTTTTTCCCTTCTATTTTGATGCTACAGAGGGAGAAGCAGAGCAAGGTTCTCTTTTCAGCTTTTGAAATCTGGATGCCCTGTGGCTTGTGTTCCTACTTGAAATACCCCAAATATTGTAGCAATGTGCTTTAATAACTTTTGTAGGTATATGAATGATCGGCAGACCCTAGAACTCTAACATTTAAAACAATCGGCCCTGACCTTGGTGTTCGTGACAGTAGAATTAATTGGGAATAACTCCACTGGAATCAGTGGAATCACCTGGATATAAGAGCTGTGTAAGAGACAGCAGAATCTGGTCCATTGGCTTATGCTAAAGGTAGTCAAAGTAAACACACTTCCTGTAAGCATACACCTTCCCCCCCCCCCCCCCCATGCCCCGCACAATTATTCTGAATTGGACTGATGATATTTAAAGTCCTGTAATTTACACCATCAGCATATGGAAAATAGGTTTATAGGTTTTTATTTTGGGGAACTGGGGGAATGTAAGGAGCCCAATACCCACACTGTCTTCTCTGTACCAACAATAGCTAATTATTGTAACTGAAGTGAATTCCCTTCAGAAAAAGCGGGCGTTTTCAGCCATCCTATGGCATGTGCTGTAGTTAGTATTTACAGACAAGCTGGTACATTGATAAGCTTGAAGAATAACAATGTGCCAGTTAGTATAAAAAATACAAATTTGTTATTATGGTATCCCACCTGGTTCTTTACGTATTTATGCTGTAGTGTATATTTACATGTATGTATGGGCATGTCTACACAGCAAAAGAAACACTTGCTGCCCTGGGTTAACAGCCCAGCTGAACTGACTCAGGTTTGTACTGCAGGCTAACAATAGCAGTGCGGACATTCAGGCTTTGGACTCTGGGACTCGCACCGCAGGTTCTTTTGTTGCTTTGTAGATGTCCCCTGCATCGGTCCGTATATACGTATATGTATAAAATAACACGTGGATGGTATCCCATTTTCCAAGGTTGTTTATATTTTGTTCAATGTTAAATTAACTGGCGTTTGGGGGTGTATTTTTGTTCCTCCTCCAGAGATTCTCTCTTGAATATAAATGTATATGATTCTGAAGTAAAAGTCGATTCTTTTGTACAAAACGACCTCTATGGAACAGTGCTTACAGCAAAGGAGGCATTAAATGCGATTCTGGTAATCAAATCTAGATTTTGGTTTAGCACTGAACATAACATTGCTTACATGTAACTTTTTAATAATGCATTCGCTCTTTATTTTAAATATAGCTTATCTATATATCAGAAAACTATTAAAGAACCAAGTATGTACTCTGTTTTGCAACATAAATTATGTTTTCCTTTTCTACAAAAATAATTTCCTTTACAGCTCTCAGGCACTTTAAAACTCCATGTTTTCTTTCCTTGTGGAAATGCTGGAAGGATTTACTATCAGTATTTCAGAGTTCTGTACAAAGGGTGCTTGCCACATGTAACGGTAATGAAAGGTATATCCCATAGGGTCTGATCCAGCCCCCATTGAAGTTAATGACCAAATTCCTGTTGATTTAAAGGGGCACGATCAAGTCTACAGGGAATGAGCACTGCCTTGTGAAATACCAAGTGTGAGGCCATCAGTAACTCTTAAAATTGGAAATGCTGCTCACTAGATAAGAATATGATATCCTGCTTGGTCTCGGTGGGACAAGCCACAGCTAAGTTCAGCAGTTCTGCACCGATTGCCAACTGTAAGCCAGTCTTTCTATGCTACGGTATCAGTCCGGAGTACTGTGTATGATGGCAGTGTTACTGCAGTACCAGTCCGGAGTACTGTGTATGATGGCAGTGTTACTGCAGTACCAGTCCGGAGTACTGTGTATGATGGCAGTGTTACTGCAGTACCAGTCTGGAGTACTGTGTATGATGGCAGTGTTACTGCAGTATCCGTCCGGAGTACTGTGTATGATGGCAGTGTTACTGCAGCATTTTGGATCCTTGGAATTGCCTAAATCCAAGTCCAAAATCTCTGGATTGGGGAGATGGCATTTTCACCCAAGAGGAGTTGCCCATGATATTTTACATTTGGATTTATTTTAAATTGTTTTTGTTTGTGGACTTACTTCAAAAATGGCCAAGTTGTAATGTTACTTTAAATTTTAAGCAGGGCTAGTGAACTCCCTAGGCAGGAAGTCTGAGAACAGAATATTCCAGGGAGGAGACATCACCACCTTGCTCCACGAAATAAATCCCTAGCTGGGGATAAGAAAACGCCCGGCTGGCCCAGGTCAGCTGACTCAGGTTCACGGGGCTTGGGCTCCGTGGCTGAAAAATTGCTGTGTAGATGTCGAGGGTCCCAGAGCTTGCGCTCCAGCCTGAGCCCAAACATCGACAGAGATTTTTAGCACTGCGAGCCTGACCCAACTGAGCCCCCAGTTTTTTATCCCTGTGTAGATCTACCTCCTGAGTTCAGCGGGGTTACTCCCAGCAATAACCACTACACCTAGTGGTATAGGATAGCAAGAGTGGGCCCTAAGTGTTGAATGTAAATCTCTTTCCTACGGTTGCAGGTATCTTTGCATCTTACCACCCAATCCTGTGACTAATGAAATTACGCATTTAACTTTTGCTGAAAAACAATAGAGCATTTATGAAAGGCTGGGATTTGAAGACTGAGGGACTAGTTGTGTTGAGTAGGGATGCCAGTAAACAGATCTTTTCTGTCTGTTTTCATTGTTTGGAATAGTGTTCGGTTTGCTTCAGTGGGGACAGATTCCATTACTTAAGGAAATCTTCCTTTTAATAAAGAATAGGGCGGAAGGCAGGGAACATTTTAGATTGGGGCAAGTAATCTGCATTTTTTCCACATTTCCAAATATATCATTTGTATTAATATTACTCATTACCTAGAATGACTTCATTTTTATAAACTCCGTTTACTATCCAATATTAATTAAACAATTCTGATCAGCATGTGAAGCTTTGAAAATAAATTACCTTAATTATACTAAAATGGAAAATGTATTCCCTGCTAATGGGGGCATTTGGGAATAGTGTTAGCAAAGACTTTCCGGATGGGCTTGACATGTTGAAGGTTTAACTCTTTAGAACTGTGTATGTGTGGTGTGTTGCATCTAGCAAAGAATCCAGCTGTGACGTTAACTGACAAAATAGGGTCCTGAGACTTAACCTGTCAGAGTAAAACAATTGATCGTGTTTCTTGCTGATCTGTGTGTTCCATGTGGAGAGCAGTATGTTTTGCTGCTAGCATGACACTGAATATTGAGACGGCAATAACAAGGTGGGGGAAAATCAGCCAGATTAGAATACTGCCTTGAATTGCCTGTTTACTTGAGTTACCAGACCCCTGTCAATACAAGTACTGTATCCTCCGGGGTGCTTTGGGCTGCCTTCTGAAAGGACAGGTCTTTTTGTGGTTTTTACTTTGATGTTCTGCACAGTAGAAGTTCAGGTGTTTAATTTTAGAACATGAAGTGCCTGCTGTTTAAGTGTTGACTTGTATTAACAAAATTGCATGTCTCACACCCAGTAGGTTTATGGGTTTCCCTCCATTTCTAGCTACATGGCTTTTAATCATGTCAAGTGGAAACATTAATTTTGCCGCGTTTTATTACAAATCCTTTTTGTTGCAATAAAGATGCTGCTAAATAAATTGAACTAAATGTTTTTCTATTTTAACTGTCTCTTTTCTTGATTTAGTGGTGTTTATTTAAGAGTATAATTAAGTCCCCACACTCCGATTCCACCCTGGAGAGTGGCAGTGATGTAAAGTGTGTGAGTGTATTAAATTCTAGTGATTTTCTTATCTTCATCTGTGACTAAGTAAATCAATGTGAATAGGAGGATTGGCACGTGCTTGGATTAACTACAAAGTGTTTTCTGTTGGAACAAAAAGGGAATGAACTCAGCTCGCCTGTGCCGATAGATTCTGTGCAGTTAACAGCCCTGGCTAGCCACCAGTTGGTGCTGCAGCACAGGGTGAGCTGCGTCATTAGGCATGTTACACACATTGGGCCAGATCCACCGCTGTTGTCAACTGGCGCAGTTCCATTGCTGATTTACATCAGCTCAAGATCTGGCCCAATAAGGGAACTGAAAGCCAACAGAGACTTGCTGGAGCCTGATTCTGGTCTTGCATGCATAACCGTATGTGACTGCATCCTGCAGAATCTGATCTGCAGGCGTGACAGCCAATGATTGTAATTTGCGTGCCTAGTACACTAAGCAGCTGCATGTCTGGGGTTTGAATTTGGTGACAGATCTTGTAGGGCACAGAAGGTAGCAATGGGAAAAGACATGCTGCACGTTGCAAGTGGGTGACTTGAGGGGACGCCTCTGTTCTTGCACTGACACTACACTTGGGCTTAGCCAAAATAGGTCAAGCTCTCTGGGGTCTTCCCTTGATGTCTGGGGATTTTGGTAGTTTCTTATTAAGGCTCAAGAGTGAAATGTGTAATTACCTGGGCAGCAAGAGGAGAACGTTCCCTTCGCTAGGAAAGGCTCCCCCCCGTTTAGCTTTTTGGAGCCTCAGCCGCCCAAAAATGCACTGCCCCACAGAACCTCCTGTAGCATTTGTGGGCTGCCTGGTCTTGGGGGTTAACTTTTTCCCTTGCCTCTGCACAGTCACAGTGTTTATCTGTAGGGGAAAGGAAGGAAATGCATTGACTAAGCTTGGAACCCTCCCCAACATGTCAATACGATCACTGGCTGGGGATCAGAGAGAGAGGAGCAAATATAGGCCCTCTTCAGAACTCCTTTCAACACTTGAAATCCTGGAAACAACTGTGCAGAATCTTTCAGTGCTCCTGATGGTCAGGGGAGGTCTACTTGCACCAATCTCAGGCTTTGGGGGGTGGGAGGGACACGAGGACACAGCCAATTAACCCTCTCCACATTTCTGCTTTACAGCTCTGTAGGGAAGGGAGCCCTGCGCCTGAAGTAGTACCGCACCTACAGTTTTAAACATTTTCTATGGATTCCCCTGCCCTCTTAAAGAACCCCACAAAAATGGATTGAGGGGGCAGGGGGAGCGTCGTCTCTGAATATAGACACTCTGGTTTTATTTACCCCTTCATTCCAGAATTCTTTTACCCACATTAAAAAAAAAAAAAAGTCCTTCCCCTGTGGTGGATTTTAGGAATTAAGGGGTTAATTAATGAGTGCTTATGTGTCACCCTGTAAAAAAGTGTTACATTTCTCATGATAATAGTCACTTTGTTCCCTGTTTGTACAACCTATAGCATAATAGGGCCCTGATCCCTGACTCTGGCCCACAGATGCTACTGCAATATAGCTAACAAGAATTGTAACCGTGACACCCAGCTCTCGGAATCCTGTACTCTGCGCCACCTGCTAATATATTAGCTGCTGCTTTCAAGCTGAGCTGCTTAGATTTTTTTTTTAATTGCTATAGCTCAGGGAGAAGGTGGCTTCACCAAGTGCTGCTATATTGTAGGTTGTTATAGCAAAAAAAAAAATGGAGAGTACCTTTTATGAGGCCGATTTTGTTTAATATCTTTATTAATGATCTGGAGGATGGTGTGGACTGCACTCTCAGCAAGTTTGCAGATGACACTAAACTAGGAGGCGTGGTAGATACACTAGAGGGTAGGGATCGGATACAGAGGGACCTAGACAAATTAGAGGATTGGGCAGAAAAAAACCTGATGAGGTTCAACAAGGACAAGTGCAGAGTCCTGCACTTAGGACGGAAGAATCCCATGCACTGCTACAGACTAGGGACCGAATGGCTAGGTAGCAGTTCTGCTGAAAAGGACCTAGGGGTCACAGTGGACGAGAAGCTGGATATGAGTCAACAGTGTGCTCTTGTTGCCAAGAAGGCTAACGGCATTTTGGGCTGTATAAGTAGGGGCATTGCCAGCAGATCGAGGAACGTGATCGTTCCCCTTTATTCGACATTGGTGAGGCCTCATCTGGAATACTGTGTCCAGTTTTGGGCCCCACACTACAAGAAGGATGTGGAAAAATTGGAAAGAGTCCAGCGGAGGGCAACAAAAATGATTAGGGGTCTGGAGCACATGACTTATGAGGAGAGGCTGAGAGAACTGGGATTGTTTAGTCTCCAGAAGAGAAGAATGAGGGGGGATTTGATAGCAGCCTTCAACTACCTGAAGGGGGGTTCCAAAGAGGATGGAGCTCGGCTGTTCTCAGTGGTGGCAGATGACAGAACAAGGAGCAATGGTCTCAAGTTGCAGTGGGGGAGGTCCAGGTTGGATATCAGGAAAAACTATTTCACTAGGAGGGTGGTGAAACACTGGAATGCGTTACCTAGGGAGGTGGTGGAGTCTCCTTCCTTGGAGGTTTTTAAGGCCCGGCTTGACAAAGCCCTGGCTGGGATGATTTAGCTGGGAATTGGTCCTGCTTTGAGCAGGGGGTTGGACTAGATGACCTCTTGAGGTCCCTTCCAACTCTGATATTCTATGATTCTATGATTCTAAGAGTATTTATGGCCTCGTTACATGTTTAGCCATTCAGAACTGGGCAGCTGCAAAGATTTATACTCCGTGTTTACAGCTAGCTATGAAACTGCTATTGAATAACCAGACTGAGTTCTCAGCCCAACCGGTTCTATGCCACAGTTTAACATAAGGATAGTATTTTCCTATCAGTGCTGCAGTAGAAACCGCAATTAATCAGGTGTTTAGCCAAATGCTGTCACTGTAAACTCACCTTTCACTTGTCTTGTTCTGCTGATTTATAAAATGTTCCTTCTGCGAGGGAGCCATCCGCCACTAATGTAATGCACCTGACCCCATATTGCCTGGAACAGCAATCTCTTCACTGGCTTACTCCAGCCTGCTTTTGCTTTCACTCTCACCTGTTCTGTGCTTTAAAAGTATCAAAGTTTTGATTCTTTGGCTGAGCAAGCTTTCTCCCCACCCCCATGAAGAAATCTGCAATCTCTCTGGAACATCTGGCCGAGTTCATAGGTAATGAAGGCCCACTTCTAGTCCTGTTGAAAGGAAAAGGCAATATCCTCTTGATTTTTCAACTGGAACAGGCTTGAAGTTACATGGTCCTTATTTGCTGATAGATGATTGTGGAGTAACTTTCAGCAGGGGGAATTAGGCTACTCTGATCAGTATAATGCATCCAGTTTGCTGAACTCAAACACTTATACGTTTGTTTCATTCTGCTTAGAAATCTTAGTTTAGAGCCAAATGAGGGACTGTTGATAATTACATGGTGCAAATGTTAAAAATGAGGTGCAGTGCATGTATACAAAGTGGGTTTTAATCAGGTCCTAGTCTGGCTATCTGAATAGTCGCAAGCAAGTTATTAAATGACTCCTGTAACTAACCAACACACCTCAGAGTTTGGATACTGCAACTGGGTGTGCAATTTGAAATGCATTAGTTACAAATATTTGTGGCTAAAATTTGCTTTCCGCAACTATTTGTGTTAGTAAAGCTTGACCAAGATGAATGCACAGGATCGAACTGAAATTAATTTCTGAACTTAAATGAACGTTTTCAGAAACTTTCCCCCACTTTTTGTTTAGAGCGAATGCTAAGCCCTTCTCCTACCACTAGCTGTCTTGTGTTGATGATGCTTGTGGTCCAGACTGTGACAATTGTTTGCAATAGTGGGCAGTAGTTGTCAGTAACAGGAGCCCCTTTGACAGTTCACAACAGGGCATGTAGCTGTAACCTCAGACCTTCAAGTGAAGGGAGATGGGGGGAGTCTATCACCATCCTTAAGATGGTCACACCATGACCATGGTTGCCATCTGATTTTTGAAGGGCAGCTATGCCCAAGCGCCTAGTTTCTGAATTACACTAGATTTCTGATGCAAATGCTTATTGTAGACCAGAAGTTCTTAACCGCCTGGTATACTGCTTGCGTTTTCTGTCCTAGGCACCATAATTGTGGTCTTGCTGGAATTCAGTTTCAGCTCTGATATATGATGCTGCATGATCTCCTTTAGAGTTGGGGAAAGGCCTGGGCCTTCGCAGCATTGCCATGATATCACAGGGCAGCCATCCCCCCAACATATGATTCGTAGAACAGTCAGATTCCCACCTCACCCAGCAACCGATTTCCTGGTTTGGTTTTGGCTCCATTTATAGGAAAAAGAAAAAATAGACTGTCTTCTCACACAACTTCCCACAAGGATACACTGTTTTTTGTGCACTCTGTAATTACTTTTGGACCACATCCTTTCTCCCTTTTGTAAACTACTTGTGTGACTGGGGTCAAAGTACCAGTAATTACCAAAAAAGGTAAATAAAGACACAATCTGTTTCTCCTTTAATGAAACAAACTAGAATTATATAGAAGATGCTGGCTGTATTCCGCTGTGTGAGAGAGCATAGACTGGTTTTAGTTAGGTGCACAGGAGTCTTTCTTACACTCACATATATCCAATGTGTGCACATAGGAGGGGTCTGTGTATGTACACACCCACTTATGTGCCTAACTGACCAGGCACTTTGAATGGGCAGGTCAGGTCTTGCTCACTTAAATTAGGTGTGCATAAACATACGCATGCCTGACTGTGCACAATTTTGAAAATGTAGCTCATACATAATTGAGTGAGTGCCTTATTATGCATCCTATAATAGATAAAGTGGCACCATGGTCTACTGGCTAGGGCCCCGAGCTAGGAGTCAGGAGACCTGGATTCTATTCCTAGCTCTGCTACTGACCTGTTGTGTGATCCCAGGTCAGTCACATCACCTTTCTGTGCCTCAGTTTCCTCCGTGCCTGTTTTGTCCATTTAGACTGTAAGCTCTGCAGGGCAGGGGCTGTCTCTCTCTGTTTGTAAATGCTTCGCAAGGTGGGACCTGATCTTGGCTGGGGCCTCTAGGCACTACTGTAATTATAAATAATAAAGACAAGTTGCAGTTGCAAAGCTATTTACATACTTACAAACTGCTCCCCTAGAGAACCCTTCTGAGTGTCTGCCTAAGGAAACCCAAGTTAGCCCTCGCCGTACAGAGCGAGTATTGCAGCATGTGGGGAATTGATTAGAAACATGCTGGCAGATACAGACTGGTATTCTCTCAATGCGCTGCTTAGCTGCGGTTTGGGCATGATGAATTACCAGGCTGCCAGGCTTCTGAAGCACACTAACAAATGAGCATTTATGCAATCCCTCTAATTGTAAACGACTTTTGAAAACAAGTGGTGGTCTCTCAAGTAACCATTTATCAAAGTATTTGCAAAGTAAAGAGGGAAACCGTTCCCTGAGCCATTAGGGAGTTAGGATCTAATTTTTAAAGCGACGGTTGATATCTTATGTCTTTGCTCCCCAGTCTAGGCTTTAAATCAGGTAAAGCAATTGAAGGATTCTGCTATTGAATATTATTCTGACTTGGCGGGAATTATTTTCCTTTTAAGCTAGGTAGGGCAAATCCGCTCTTGGTTACACATGTGGGGAGTGTGGTGGGCAGGGAGCTGAGGGCTTATCTGGCCCAGGATGTCCCCTCCTGCCCAGGTTACAAGCTGATCAGTTTGTGGAGCAATGAGACACACAAACGGGAGGCCGTCCTCTATGGTGAGGAAGAGCGAGCGAGGCTGAGTAGTAAAATTGGTGGCAAAGCTCTTAGGCAGCGGCGGCAGCAAGAGGGGGGTGAACCAATGCTCTGCCTTTCTTCAAGCTTCTGGAAGCCCCTTCTCTTCGACTCTGCATGATGTAGAGTCGTGGGGGGAGGGGAGCTGCGGAGTTGTTCTAGGCAGCCTCCTTTCAGAAAGAGGCCGATACTGTTGTCTTCAGTCTAATGGCTGGTCATTCTGCGCTCCTTCAGAGAGCGTTAGTGAAGTGTGCACACTGGTGGTGCTCAGAGACCTCAGTCGGGATTGGTGACCCATCATGCTATGTGCAGTACAGACACAGAGGAAGACACAGTCCCCCACCTCGGAACTTAACGATCTAATTGTAAGACAAGATGCAACAAGGCCGTGTACGGAACTGCAGGAGAAAACAGGGCAGGGGTAGTGCAACAGAAAAGGCACCAAGGTCATGTGGTTCCACAGGCGAGATGCTTTATCCAGGTCCTTATACCCCACTTATCATCATGGTATCTGAGCACCAGAATGGAATAGCTCCGTGAATCATCACACAAAGCTGGTAGTTGAAGCTGTTTGAGCCGATGAGATCTCCCGAGGAGGAGGGACAAGGATGGAGCACTGGGGGACCCCACGGAGAGTGGAAGAGTACGAAGAAGACGCTGAGTGCGCCATCAGAGCGAGGAGGACAACCAAGAGAAGACAATACCAAAAGCCAAGGAAGGGTGAAATTTCTAGGAGGAGGGAGTGTTTGACGGTATGAGAGCAACAGAATGATCAAGGAGGGTGCGGATGGAGCAAAGACCTTCAAACTTGATTAGGAAACTTCATTATAGATCATGGTGACAGAGCTTCAGTGGGTGAGTAGGGCAGAAACTAGACAGGATAAGATCAAGTCAAAGGAGAGGACCTTGAGGCAACCGCTGTAGACAATGGTTTTGAAGGTAAAGATGACAAGAGGTAGAACTCAGAAAGGCAGGTCAGGTCAAGGCTGGGCTCTTGAGGATGAGGGGGTCCATTAGCAATCTGAGGGGAAAAAACAGAAGTGGGGGAGAGGTCCGTCAAATGAGAGGTCATACGGGGGAGCCCCAGTTTGAGACCCATACATGGCTTCCTGCTTGAGTTCTATTCTATATTCATTCTTACTCCATGCTCGTCATGAGCACTTCCAGAAGAGCCTTAAGCAACGTGTCTGATGTCTGATATCTGCCATGTGCTTTGTTCTTTCATCCTTTCCCCAGGGGAAGAAGCGTGTGCTGGGGAATGTCTTGTTTTAGTAGGGTGCTTTTGTTAGCATACATGTTGCTCTGTATTTGTTAGAGGAGGCAGGTGGAAAAATTTGCTTTTCACTTGGAGTGGAAGGTGGTGAAGTTTGTGATGGCCCTTCACAAACCTCACTGCCAGGTTCACTCCACATTCTCAGACCACGTCCTGAGTACATTCTATCTCCCACACGCACATGAGCTTTACCCTTATTGTAGAGAGTTCCTGGTGCCGGAGGAGCAAAAGTGTCAGTTATGGTCTTCATCCCAGGACTGTAGGGTTGTGTTTTGTTTTGTTTTAGAAATCCTGGGTCTGGGTCATGGAGTGCCTTGAAGATAAGGACCAAAACTCAGAAACTTGCTTCGATAGTCTGTGGAGGAAGCCAGAGTAGAGAATGGAAGATGGACAGGCCTCATGTGCGTGCAGCAGCCTGTGTTGCTGAGGAGAAATGCTGCTATTTGACTAAAAGAACAGGAGTACTTGTGGCACCTTAGAGACTAACAAATTTATTAGAGCATAAGCTTTCATGGACTACAGCCCACTTCTTGCTATTTGACTATGACTCTTCCCCTATTCGCATAATTACCTCCAAATTGGTGCCCTCTATGCTAATGACTGGATCTGGAGACTTACAGCCTCTAGAAAGGATAACCTGGAAGCTGAAGGGCACCCTACAGATGGAACAACGATGGTCTGTCTCAGGCATAACGTGATCTATTAGTTCTTTAGCTTTTCAGGGTGTTCTTTGCACACATGGAGAAGAGGCACCTGCCCCAAGGATCTTACACCTCAGGATTGGATCCTGGCTACTTTATTCAACCAAGCAGTGCTACTGAAGGCAATGGGTCTGTTTAGGTGAGTGAGACAGGCATAACTTGGCCCTAAGTTAGACAAAGGACAGCAAGGGGTGACAAGACGTGTGTGTGTGTTTGTTTGTTTTGAAGGCATGGGACAACAGTAAAAGAGCATGAGATAAGAGCTGTCCACATATGAATTTTGTTATGGGGGGAAGGGGAGAGGAGTTCAAATGCATTCACTGCATGCTTGAAATTTGAACAGCCTCCCTTCCAGCAATCCCACAAAATGGGAGGGCAGACTGAAACTGTGAGGCAACCTGTTTAAGATTGGGGTGGGATCACAGCTGGCCAAGAGCAATGGGCTGGCGGCAAGGAAACTAACCAGAGCAAACCCAAAATATAACCAAGGGGGCTACCTGGGTACACTAGCCCCTGGCTAAACTTGTAATTGGATTCTTATCTCAGTTTTCAGAGTAGCAGCCATATTAGTCTGTATCCTCAAAAAGAACAGGAGTACTTGTGGCACTTTAGAGACTAAAATTTATTTGAGCATAAGCTTTCATGGGCTACAGCCCACTTCTTCGGATGTTCCAGTCTATGCATCCGATGAAGTGGGTTTTAGCCCACGAAAGCTTATGCTCAAATAAATTTGTTAGTCTCTAAGGTGCCTGTCCTTATCTCAGTGTCGCTTTCCAGGCAGCCTATCTGTCTAGTGTGTAGGTACCCAAGGCTTCCATCCTCCCAGCAGGGTTCAGCCAGGGATCCTGAAACTGGTGAATGTGCTTTGTGCCTGTCTACACTTGCAGCTAAACCATTTTAGCCCCACTTCAGCTGCCACAGTTCCTGATTCTTGCTAGAAGCAGGTATGTGTCCTAGTATTGACAAGGCTTAAGAGACCAGCTTTCTCCATGCACCTTCAAGACCGATAAAATCATCCAATCTAGTCTCTTTATTTGTAGCATAATAGTACCTAGGGAGGTCCTATCAAGATCAGGGCACAATTGGACTGTCCAAACACATAGTGGGACAGTATGTACAGTCTGAAGAGACAAGACAGACAAAGAATAGGCGGGAAAGTGACCTGCCCAAGGTCATGCAAGCTGATCAGTTGCAGAGTCAGGATCAGAACCCAGGTCTCCAGACTCCCAATCCAGTGCTGCGCCCACTAGACTAGATTGCCTCTCTTAAACTGCTGCGTTCTGGAGAGACTGTGTAGGAAAGGGGCCTTCTTGGTAGAACCTGGTTGACTGGACAGATTCAGCAAAGCCTGAGTTTGATCACCAAGGCCTGGTGGTAGGCCCATGGTGCAAAACTTGCTCAGGATAGTTGCTTTTGCAGGAGGGCTACATAGCTGGTTGGGGGTGTGTGAATGAGTTCCCAGGGGTGGCATTGTGGCACATCGTCCTGGTGTTTGATTTAATTTCTAACAGTAGGTGGCAATGGGCGCGTTTTAAATAAACATAAAGATCCCAATCTTGCTCCCACTGAAGTCAATGGGAGCTTTGCCTTTGTCTCTAACAGGTGGAAAATCAGGCCCCCAATGTGTAAAGAACAAGAACATGGAGCTGAATGTTGTTTTTACCGTTAATTAGCACAGTTTGTCCTTCCTTTTCATATGCATTGGCCCTGATGGCCAAAGGGAGGGTGGCCGTTCTCCTCTGCTAGCCTAGCAAGCGAGCTCAGAACGCTTTACAATAATCTACATCAAAATGAGAGCCTGGCTATAAATGTGATGCCCAGGCCTGACTGAATTTAATCCATCTGTGCATCTTTCAACCGGTAGCACGGTAAGCAGTTGGTGGTTAAATTGCATTCTGCATTTGCTAGGGTTATGAACAAGTCCTGTTCCGGTAACAGAGATCTGTTTGCACTGCTATCCGTGATTGCCATAATGCTTTGATTACAGTACGCAGCGACGGTCCAAGGATAGTCTGAACCGCAGCCTGCGAGAAAGGTATGTCCCCCAGCGCATTTCAAATTCAGCAGCGGCAGCTGTAGACATACAATCCAGTGGTTCCTTTGCCCTCTCCAATGCTGAGTCATGATCCCCTGCAGCCAGACTGGATACAAACAAAAGCTTTCATTATGCCCAGTCATGTGCTACCCGAAGTCAGGGGGTGAAAGAAGAAACCTGAAACTGCCTTCTGCACAGAGCCTTGCAAGTCGGGAGCCCATGTCCCCTCACCCCACAGGGGTGGATTTTTTTTTTTTTTTCCCCCATCAAGTTTTCAAGGAAAAACCTCTGCTACTCTGGGAAAGGGAAAAACCGTTAAATAGCTCCACTGGGGCTCCTTCCCATTTCCTCTGTCTCTGTTCTAGCCTCAAATGGCACGTACCTCCCTGCTCTCCACCAACAGCAGTGATGAGAATCGTTGTGCAATCATAACTCATTACCTAAGCGTCCTCTCGTTACCTGGCAATCTCTGCAGATCCATGATTGTCCTAGTACAGGGGTAGGCAACCTATGAGACACGTGCCAAAGGCGGCACGCGCGCTGATTTTCAGTGGCACTCACACTGCCTGGGTCCTGGCCACCGGTACGGGGGGCTCTGCATTTTAATTTAATTTTAAAGGAAGTTTCTTAAACATTTTAAAAACCTTATTTACTTTACATACAACAATAGTTTAGTTCTATATTATAGACTTATAGAAAGAGACCTTCCAAAAATGTTAAAATGTATCACTGGCACGCGAAACCTTAAATGAGAGTGACTAAATGAAGACTCGGCACACCACTTCTGAAAGGTTGCCAACCCCTGTCCTCGTACATAGAAAGGACCTACCTACTCCAAAGGGCCCAGCACAGTTGCTGAGAGCAAGGACTTTTTCCTAGCTTCCCTACGTCAGGCGCTGCATGGTGGGCTGGAATTAGGAACGGTGGCTGCGCTGGTGCAGCTGTGACACTTGCAGCTTCCTGTCCGTGCTGGGAAGGAACTATGGTGTCTTGCACTCGTTAGGCTGGACTCGTGCTAAAGAGGTGCTCCAAGAGGCTGCAACCAGCCGTTGCAGCCAGCACTCGTAAAATGGCCGTTTGAATTGGGGGTGTCAGGTCCTGTATAAGAGTTGTTTGGAGCATCTTGAGCTTGCAATTGTGCCTTCCCAATGTAGATGTGGCCTGGGAGCCTCGAATCAACCGTTCGAAACGGTCTTGCATTCTCAGGGTCCATCAATACAAACAGATGCTGCCACCGCTACTGGCTGCACTACCAACATATTATGGTGACTAAAATGCTGGTGACTTCGCACAGATCCTCCCAATGTTACACGTGTCTTTGTCCCCCTGTAGTGACCGGACCATATAAAGAGGTTTGTGTCTGCTACACTGCCAAACTAATAGACCTAGGCTAGGAATGGCAAACGGGTTTATGGGACTTCTGCTCTGAAGTCCCTCCGATGCTTTTAAAAATCATAGCCTGGGCCTATTCGCTCAAGCCCTAGTCTAGAGGCTCATCCTGAGGTCTAGGATTCAATCCCCACAGGTGATCTCACCAGGGCATTGTACACATATATCAGAGGTGCTGCTGTCACCACTGGGACTGCTGCTCCTCTGGGCAAGCCAGGATGCTGCTAGAATAGCGCACTTCCCTTCATCCGTGCGTGATTTTTTCTTTTCTTTTATCTTTACAGAGTTAAAGGAAATAAACTAGATAGAAAAAAAATCCCACTTGAATAGCTAACTAGAAAAGATCAGGAAATTCATCTCTTTTCCTCTCATCCTTAACACCTGCCTTTGTTGCCTTTCCCCAACTATGGCACAAATTACAGGACAATGTATCACAACTCTTTCCCTTTGTGCAGGTAGAGTGGCAATTGCTAGTCTTCAATCCGCTTTCTTTGCTTAGGCCCGTCTCATTAACTAAGCCAAGACCAAACGTATTGCCAATTGCTATGCAATTGCTTTGGTGCTAGGAGGAGAACTCCATGGAAAGATGATTAGGGAGGATTGTGGAGTCCTGTCAGCTGTATCAGTGGTTAGTGAGCTATTCAGTGCCTTTCAGAAGCACTCGGTGGGTGGGTGTTTTTAAAAACGATTGCCAATAGCAGAAATATTCAACATAAGCATTTCTCTCTCTCTCTCGATTCAGGCTTGTTTTGAGTCTTGCAGTGTGTGTAGAGTTAGCTGATGCTTCGCCATTGGAATTACCTTCACTTTCCAGGCATCAGACAACTCTAGAGTAAGTCTGGCCTCCAAAAGCAGTTAAAGAGTGAATGTTAGGCCCCAAATCAAAGTGTTTACAAAAGCTAACATCCTGCCGCCATGACCTTAAAGCCAGCTCAGGCACAAGGCCTTTATTATTATTCATATTGAGATCAGGGCCTTATTGTGCTGTACATGCACATGATATGTGACCGTCCCTGCTCCAAAGCGTTTTCAATTTTAATATCAACACAAAAGGTGAGAGGGGACCGAGGTAGAGTCATGAAGCAATTTGGCTGTGGTCACACACCAGGTTAGGGTCCCAGCTGGGAATGGAACCTGTGTCTGCAGACTTGCAGGAGATATATAGGTTTCAGAGTAGCAGCCGTGTTAGTCTGTATCCGCAAAAAGAACAGGAGTACTTGTGGCACCTTAGAGACTAACAAATTTATTAGAGCATAAGCTTTCGTGGACTACAGCCCACTTAAGTGCAGTACAGACAGTTTGATAAGAAGCAAGTGTGAGAATACTTACAAGGGGAGATAGATTCAATGTTTGTCATGGCTCAGCCATTCCCAGTCCTTATTTAATCCTGAGTTGATTGTGTCTAGTTTGCATATCAATTCCAGCTCAGCAGTCTCTTGTTGGAGTCTGTTTTTGAAGTTTTTCTGTTTTAAGATAGCCACCCACAGGTCTGTCATAGAATGACCAGACAGGTTAAAGTGTTCTCCCACTGGTTTTTGAGTATTATGATTCCTGATGTCAGATTTGTGTCCATTAATTCTTTTGCGGAGAGACTGTCCGGTTTGGCCAATGTACGTGGCAGAGGGGCATTGCTGGCACATGATGGCATATATCACATTGGTAGATGTGCAGGTGAACGAGCCCCTGATGGTATGGCTGATGTGATTAGGCCCTACTGAGCTATCTTGATTATCACTTCAAAAGTTTTTTTTCTCTTACTTAATTGGCCTCTCAGAGTTGGTAAGACAAATCCCACCTGTTTATGCTCTCTATGTGTGTATATATATCTCCTCAATATATGTTTCACTCTATATGCATCCGAAGAAGTGGGTTGTAGCCCACAAAAGCTTATGCTCTAATAAATTTGTTAGACTCTAAGGTGCCACAAGTACTCCTGTTCTTTTTGAGGATACAGACTAACACGACTGCTACTCTGAAACCTGAGACTTGCAGGGCAGAACTCCAGCCACTAGGCCTCGCTGCTGGAAGCCCATGTTCTATGTTTGAAACCTCAATCATTTATTGCAGCAGCCATGTCTTTAAAAAGTGAGAACGTTGTGGCAGTGTCTGTTGCTGTTCTGCCCCGAGGTGCCACATGTGGGAGTATTTCCCTGCAAATTCCCCTTTGTGCAAAACCTGTTTTAAAGATTATTCAAATGCGATTTGATTATATCGAGATCTGTTCTTATCACCATGTTCTCTTGCATAACCCTGATTTTCTGGTTTGGTTTGCATTATTTATCTAAAAAATAAGGCCAGGTCTGTTACTCTCCCTGAAATAATTAGTAGCAGCAAACTAGGTGAAAGATGCATTTAATAATGGTAGAAAAACTCATTGTAATTTCCAGCTTCTGCTTATAAAGTAGAGTTTTTAAGCACTCAACTAATCATCTCTCCAACTTTGTTCCAAAATGCTTTTACTCTGGCTCACACCCATCAAGAGGCCACATGCAGAATGGGTGTTGCAATGAATGTGCCATCAAGAGCTCTGTGTAAGTTCAAAAGCTGGTCTCTCTCACCAACAGATGTTGGTCCAATAAAAGATTTTACCTCATCCACCTTGTCTGGCTAATATCCTCTTTTCCAGATGGAACTGCACCAGCCCAGCTGTGTGTAATAGATCCTATTATGCCAAAGGATGATATCCTTTTATCCTAAGTACTAGGAACCTCTCTTCTCTTGGAGCAGGAAGATCTGGGTTCTATCCTTGCTGTTTCTATGACATTCCCAGTAACAATGAGCTGGTTATGGTGCTGGGAGGGAGCAGACCCCTGATTTATTATTTTATATGAGTCAGTTACTGTATATCTAGCCACTTGTATCTATAGGTTACTTAAATCTGAACTAGATGCCACACTGAAATTGGGGGGGAGGGATAGCTCAGTGGTTTGAGCATTGGCCTCTTAAACCAAGGGTTGTGAGTTCAATCCTTGAGGGGGCCACTTAGGGATCTTGGGCAAAATCAGTACTTGGTCCTGCTAGTGAAGGCAGGGGGCTGGACTCAATAACCTTTCAAGGTCCCTTCCAGTTCTAGGAGATAGGATATCTCAATTAATTAAAATTTATTTAGAAGAGAGAAACAGTTCTGCCCTGATAGGGGAGGGCCAAAGTGGCCTAAAAGGTCTCTTCCATCTCTGACTTCTATGAGCTGTTGTTTCATTCTGTCACATGACTGATTCTAATCAATGCCTAGATATGAAGAGAGGGAAGCAGTGTTACCTTGTGGCTATCTGCACAGGGAGGCGATCTGAATTCTAATCCTAGCTCTGCCACTGACCTACTGTGTGACCTTGAGCAAGTCTCTCCGCCTTTCTGTGCTTCCTTCCCACCTTTTTTGTTTATACAGTTAACTCATCTGGGCGGGGCTGTCTCTTACACTGTGTGAGTGCCGAGCTTAGTACAACAGAGCCCCAGTCTCGGTCGGGATTTCCAGGCCATAATAATAAGATGGATACACCAGCGGAGCTGAGTTGCAGGTCTATGTCTGGACACTTGATGGCTTTTTCCTGTGCTTTCCTGTTAAAAGGCTGCGTTGGATAACTTAGCAAAAGGAAAAATCCATAAGCACATGGAAGCAAAAGAGGAGAAAAGATGCATCTGTTCCCACTTGGGCTTTAGTTTGCATCCTAAAACCTTCAATCACCCCTGGAAGTTAAAGAGCACCCTTCACCCATCCCGACACAAGTGCTCAGCGGGTTGGCGCCAGCTTCCTTTAATGGCTCATGGACACAGAGACTTCTCTCCTCGGCCCTGGCAAAATGTCAAATGTGGCAAGTTGCTCGTCCATTTGCTCTGCTTTTCAAAGTAAATAAATGCTTGGTTCCCATGGAAACGTGTGCCTCTTGTGGTATCAATGCAGCCAGATCCTCAGCACTTTACAGCCTTTTCAGGCTGCAGCAAAACATGTTTTCCCCTGATGTTTAAAAAGGGCTTTTTATTGGCGTTTCAATGCACGGCCCTAGTCTGTGTGTGTTCTGTTGCCCTCTGTGGATTGATGTCAGAAAAACGCCTCCGTGTTTCATATGCCCTGTACTGCTTATAGTAATCTGCCATTCCCCCTTTAGCACAAGTGGCAGGAAGCGGTGCTTGAGAAACTGGCGTCTCTGAGCTCTAGCCCCGTTGTTGAAATTAAGTTTCCAGTGGCGATGGTATAGTGGCAACTCTGAAGATGTGCTCTTGGTGGCTGCAGGTTTGCTATAATATAGTGTATGCCTTGCAGACGCAAGTGAGCCTCATCCCCGATCTTGGCTTGTTTTCAGGACAAAACTGGCTTCTGCATCATTAATGGCAGTTATGTTGGACGGATGCTATCTGTCTCTAAATACAGCTCGGACGCCATGCATCACTAAACCTTTCTTAAGTGACCATCCAAACCAGCAGAAACAGGATGCCTGTTCAAGGTGAGTTTTAACTAACGCTTGAATTGTATTTGGAGCTTTGGGGATACTTCAGTGTGGTTGCCTAAGAGGAATGGGTTGCTTGTGGGAGTGGAGGATAGAAAGGATGGCAGTGTGGTTAGAGCCTAGGCCTGGGTGTTGGGATTTGCTTCCTGTGTGACTTTGACCAGCCCTTTCTGCCTCAGCTTCCCCATCTGTAAAATGGAGCTAACGACACTTCCTTGTCTCCTGGGGTCTTGTGAAGCTAAAGCCATCAATATTTGCAAAGCGCTTTGGGGTCCTCTGGAGGAAGGTCCCATGGAAGGGCAAAGAACTGTTAATCTTCCAGGTTGTCCTTGCTGCTGACTTTCCTGTACAACAGAGAGCCAGCCCCGCGTCTAATCCTAAATGTATGCTCGGAAACTGTAGCATAGGTGTGTATTCATAAAACTGCTCTAAGGGGTCTGATTCTGTCATCCGTGCTGCTCTGGGAAATGGTTACATCCTCTATGGCATGAAGAATGTTTATGCTCTATGCTGTTCGTACCTAATGAAAAGTCTATTATATTGTGATTTAATTATGCAGCACCAGGAATGATTACGATTACTCCTTACAGACAAACATACACAGCTCAGCATGGAAAATGAACCACCGAGGCTGAGTTGGGTTATATTGAATTGGATGTTTGGTCCAGAAGAACCAACTTTCTTCCCTTTTTATTTCTCCCCCTTGGCCTCTCCTTTATTATTTGTATGATGGTAGCGACATTTTGCTGCCAGCACTCAAGATTTTATCATGAATCTCATGTTGTTTTGCTGTAAGAGTCCAGTTAATACATGAGGAGAACCATTTTAATTTAAAAAAAAGTAATTTTTTTTAAGGGGAAGGGGTAGCTCAGTGGTTTGAGCATTGGCCTATTATAAACCTAGGGTTGTGAGTTCAATCCCTGAGGGGGCCATTTAGGGATCTGGGGCAAAAATCTGTCTGGGAATTGGCCCTGCTTTGAGCAGGGGGTTGGACTAGATGACCTCCTGAGATCCTTTCCAACCCTGATATTCTATGAAATTTCTAGCCCATGGTTGCTTGAAAATGTGACTTAGCTACACCCTTGAGGCTCTGAAACCAGAAGACAAACATAACCCCAAACTTGTTTTTAAAAAAAATCTCATGTTTTTTAGGGTGTGGTAGGACTAACTCATTGTTTTAGAGTGCTTGTGGGTGGCAATATTGGTGCCTAAAAACCCTGGTTGGGATCAGGGTCCAGATGCTGTTGACACATAAAGAAAAGACTCTGCCCCAAAGAGTTTACAGTCTGGGCAAAAGAAACCTGACAACTGACTTTGTGTTACCAAAAGAGAAACTCAGGTGATAGTCGAGACTGAATGGCTGTAATTACTTTCTTCTCCTGGCTTGAGTCCTTTTCAAGATGAGCCAGCTGACAGGTCCTCTAAAGCCAACAGATGTATTAATAACAGGAATTGTTTCTTTTATGGCTCCATGGAGCTTATGGGGAAAAAAATTCTGTTGGCTTTCTCCTGATCTTTCCCCACTTCCTTCCAATGCAATATAACTAGACCTGCACGGGAACTGCATTGTCCATTTTGTGAGGAATTCTGTGATTTCATGTTTCTTTTTTTCTGTTCTGAAATGGAACAATAACCAAAAAAAAATATTGAAATTTCCCATGACATGAAATTCTGGAATTTTTTTTTAACTGGATAGATTGAAATATTCCATTTCTATAAAATTGAAATGTTTTGTTTCGATTTAGACTTTATATAAAGCGTATCTGACATAAAAGTACAAAATTGAAATGAAAAGAAATTGTGAAACGGAACAGCAAAAGGTCGAATGGAATATTTTAACCTCACTGAAACATTTTTATTTTCAGATATTCTTGTGCAACAAAGTTTTGTCAAAATTGCCATGTTTCCGCAAAACTGTAACCTAGACGAGCAAGGAACCCACCTGGGCAAAGCAAGAATAGCTATTCAAGGTGCTGCTATCCTTAAATCACACAGTCCATCAGACTCAGTCAGTTTTGGTGCTGTACAGCCAGGTAAGTTTTAGTCTACGATGAATCAACATTTTCTAATGGGAAAAACATTCTGCCAGGAAACTTCCCATCAGCTGTAACCATAACTTGCCTGGACAGAGCTCCCTTATTCAGACAGCATAGCACTTCCCCTGTTGGCAGGTGACCTCAGAGATGAGGTCAGGATTGTTATTTCCATATCCTTTCAGCTTTCAGTCTTGCATACCAGAAATATTTTTAAAAATTGACAACCCTGGCACACAAGACCAGGTATTTATTACCACCACTTACCCTTGCTTTTGGGCCTGTTGTTATAGTGCATTCTCCAATACCTAAGATGAGTTTCTAAAACTCATGACCACTGGCATCTGATTGACTGATGTAACTGTAATAAGAAAGGCATCTCTAATTTAAAGAACACACCCCATCTCAATAATCCTTCAAGCTTCCAAAGTGCTTTCCATGCCTGGAATTAAATCCCCTCGGAATGCAAGGAATAAACACACTAAATTCCACACAGTGCATATGATAAATTGAAAAGTCACCTATAAGATGGTTTGCATTGAAGCTTTGTTAAGGGAAATCAGTCTTCTCTCATTCCGACATCAGGCCATATTGCATCTAGTCCAGATGTTTGCTTATAAAAGAGATGCTAGAATGGAAGGAAGGAGACCTGGAGTCTAGTCCCAACTCTGTTGGTGACCTTGGGCAAGTCACTTTGCCTCTGTGCCTCAGTTTCCCCACCAGTAAAATGGGGTTAATGATCCTGACTTCCTTTGTAAAGCACTTTGAGATTTACTATAAAAAAGCCAAGTGTCACTGTCAATCAATGAGTTACAATTAAAGATTAGATTGGTCACATGCTTTTCTAACTACTGAGCAGGACTTGAGAGCTGTTTGTAGTAAAATATTGTCTTTCCACAGGTGTAGCTCTGGCATCATCAGCGATTGTGACTGAATGAAAATAAAATACAAATGTGAAATAATATTGACTAGCCAAAGGTCACAGGTGGCATCATTGGGGATCAGAATCCTGGAGTCCTGACTCTCTGTCCCTGCTCTTGTATTAGCCAGTGTTCCTCGTGAATCCAAACACCACCTACAGAAAGGAGTCTGTGGCTTGGTGCTATCACCACCACACACAAACATACAACTGGTTTTTAAAAGCAACGTTTATATCAGGACTATTTCCTATCTGCAGGTGGAAGGACACTGCTTGCAGGGTTTTTTTTCCCCAATGATGGAAGCCCCCGGAGGCTTAGGAACCTAGCTGTCTGTCTTCCAAATGATATGTATGAACTAAGGCATTTTTTAAAGCAAACAGCTGGAAAATGCCTTTGCCCAATCGAAGTGCATGCAGCACTCACCAGAACAGCCTGTGTCTGATGGCCCTGCCCGCCACGTGACGTTACTACAGCAGCGTCTTGGCAAGCTATTTTTGGTTTGCCAGGTGGGCTTTCTGCTAATCTAGGTTACAGTTTAATTCCTGTGTGGAGACATGAGTGAAATGCTCAATTATCAATGAGGTCCAGCCTCGACTGACCCTGCTGCTGCCGCCAACCTGAGCAAGTGCAGAATAAGCCGGCTCTCTGCTACCAGTGGCAGGCAGCCGGCATGTTCACCATCCCAGTACAGAGTCTGTATCCTCTCCGTTCTGTGGGCCTCTCTCATGACACGCTGGGCTATGCAGGCTCTTGGTGATAGCATCACTATTAACATGCTGCGTGTTATCATTCATTTCAACAGCAGCAGCAAGGGGGCTTTCCAATGTTTTTGTTTTGTCTTTTATTCCCCGTGCTAAACTGGGCTGCATCCCTCCAGCAAAGGGAGCGGCCTTGAGAGGATGGCGGGTACAACTAGTTGAGTGGTTAGGGTTAGGGTACTAGCCAGGGACTCAGGAGTGCAGCTGTGTGGATTTTGGTTTGCTGGCTGTCCTGAAAAAAAAAAAAAAATCCAGTCAAACCGAAACCAACATTATTCAGAATTTTTGGAGAATTGAAACTTTTGTTCCGGGGGTGAACGAATTGTTTTGTTCTATACATAATGTTTCATGCTGGGGGTGCTGCCCTTTCACACTCACTCCCCGGTTGGATAGAGAACACACCTGGGAGGTGGGAGATCCAGGTTCCAGTCCTGACTTGGGAGCAGGGGCTGGAGAGTGCCCTGCCCACCAGGCTGCAAGGAATTCTGGGATGGGTTTCTCCATCTCTGCTGTTGGAGATTTTCCACTTGGTGTGAATAATTACATATTTGTAATAGCAGGGACGGGGCACCCGCCCCAGGGAAGTGCTCTAATGATGGGATTATTTCTCTCTGGCCCGGTGACTATTCAAAGTGGAACAGCTTCAATGAGAGATTGAGAGAGCCCCATCCCAGAACAGCCAGTAGTCCAATGGTTTGGGCACTTACTTGGGAAGGAGAACACCTGGATCCAGCCCCTACGCTGACTGAATATTGAATTTATCTAACGGAAACAGAGATTAGGATTTAGGTGTTCCTAGCTCTTGGCTGCAAGCTGTAATGTGCTAGGCTGTGCTACCTTGAAAATGGAGCTCATCCTCATTTCCCCACCAGTGACGTAGCCAGCTTTTAAGAGGAGGGGGAGCAAACCTAAAAAAGGCGCCCCCCCGTGGCTCCTCCTCTGGCCCCCCCCCCCCCCCCTTGGCTGGCTCCTCTGGCCGCACCGTCCCTCCCTCCCCCATGGCTCCTGCGGCTGCCCGGCCGCCATGCTGTGCCCCCACTTACTCCTCCGGCCACGGCTGCCGGCCCGCCGCCAGCCTGCGCCCCACTCCTCGCTCCTCCGGCTGTGGCTGCCGGCCCGCAGCCAGCCTGTGCCCCCCCCCCCTCGCTCCTCTGGCCGCAGCTTCCGGGACACAGCCAGCCTGCGCCCCCCCCCTTCTCCGGCCACGCGGCCCCCTCCCCCCCCGCTCCTCCGGCCGCTTTTGCAAAGTGTGCTGAGGGGAAGCGGCTGCTTCCTCTGCACCCCGCTAGCTACGCTGCTGTTCCCCACCCTGCTTGCAAAGACCTGGTGATGTAGGTCGGGATCGTTTTGACGCAAAGCTACAAAGCGGGAAATAGGCTGACGTTGGCGCATGCTAGTGATGGCGATTAATACTGATGCAGCCGTTGTTTTTTCACTCTTGTTTTCCCACGAGGGAGAGGGGTGGAAGACGACGTCTGGCACGCGGATAAAGGCCTGGTGTGGAAGCACCACTTTAAGGCGGGCTGAGAAGACCAGCGTATGGCAGCCTGAGGCAGGAAGGAGCTCTTTTTACATTCTGATACAATTTCTGTTAGGGCCCAACTTGCCGCTACAGCCTTTGATTTTTGAGAAGAAGAAAAAGAAGGGGGGTGCGGGGCAGCAAATGCCAATATTTTATTCCTGCAAAATTGCATGCACGGACAGCAATCTGGTCAGGCAGCTCCAACAGCCGGTAACAGATCTTTCCCTTCGGTGAGGCTGAGTTGCCTATGTGACGAAGTGGGAATGTTCTGAATGTGTTCTTTGAAAGTGAGTGGGGAGTATTGCCCTGGGAAGGTTGCAGGGGAGTTTTGCTGGGACTGTCTGCATTGGGGATGGGAGACTTTCCTTGTGGGAAGATACCTGAGCATATAACATGAGAACCCAGGAAGGGGGTTGGAGGCCAGGTGACACCTCTGCCCAGGACAACTGGACAAAGGGTGGGGGAGGAGCCGGGGGGAGGCTGAGGGAGACAGCTGGAGGGCGTTTCAGTTTGGAACTGGCTGGGGAAATGGAGGGGAGCCAGATGGGGCTCTGGGCTCCCAACGGGGCTCTGGCCTCCCTTCCCCTCCTCCCCCCCAAGATGGACCTGACTGAGGGGGTCCTGTTGTCTGTACCTGCAAGACCGGTCTTGGACTGTGTTCCTGTCGTCTAAATAAACCTTCTGTTTTACTGGCTGGCTGAGAGTCATGGTGCATCGCAGGAAGCCGGGGGTGCAGGGCCTTGTCTCCCCCACACACCATGACAGCCTGTAGTCCAACAGCAGTTCTGTAACCATCAATCATAGAACCTAGGTCAATGTCAGAACCCCATCTCTTGCTGTAGTCATTAGCCTGCTCTGTTTCCCTTCCCCACTCATTCATATTTATATGCTGTGTTAATATACACTAATAATGCATGTTCAGCAAGCCTGGGAGGAGAGGAAACAAGACCAGGTGTGAGGTAGCCCTGATGTGAAGGATGCAGCTGTTCGGTGGAGTTAACTATGGGGCAATAATGAGAACCACAAGGATTTTGACTGAATTATTTTCATAGATACTGAGGAAATCTGGAAATCAGGCCCCTTTAACTTGTCTCAAGTCAGGCGCCCAGAATCTCCCATCAGTTATAAAAATCTTGGCCTGAGGGTCTGACTCCAGCTGGTGGTGATTATTATACAGAGAGCTGCTGCCTATCCTTCCCCTTCGCTGCCCAACAAATGTAACTGCCAGTGGCTGCTGCCCTGGTTCCACCTCTAGAGGTTTGTTTTCTTAAGAAACAAATTCTGCCTCCAGGCCCAACATTGACTTCCCCTAAATGTTGGTAGAAATAGGTCTTCATTTGTAGGAGACGGCAGAAATCAAATTCAGAAGGGGTGCAAACACAAGAAATCTAAATCCGGTTTAGCATCCACCTTAAGGCCTAGTGATTAATTTTCCTCAGCGCTTCCCCTGCTCTAGCAGAACCACAAACCATTTGTGTGAGGACATGAGACCTCTGTCTTCTCTCTCCATCTATCGCTTTCCTGTGCAGTTGCCATTTCGAGTGACGCGTTTCTGCATGAGCAGGAGGATTGTTTGCCCTCAGACGGCATTTGTGTGGAGAAACTCCTTTTGGAAAAGGCTGAAAAAAGAGCGGGAAGGAAGAGGGGACACGGGGCAGCAATTGGAGTAGATCAGAGGAGGGGGAGGTAGGCTTGAGGGTTTGTGAGAAGGGTTTCTATGGTTCAGGCAATGCAGCTGTACACCGCAAAGGTGTGTTGTGTGGGGATGTTCCCCGGACTGGGGCAAAGTGGGTTTTACATGTTGAGAGAGAGAGAGAACGGGCGCATCTGAGGCTGTGCATGGAGCTGGGCGCTAACCCTACCTCTAACAGTGACCCACTGTGCTTCATTCTACACATCCAGAGGCGCTGACTCTGGGGGTGCTCCAACCCCATGGAAAAAACTAGTGGGTGCTCAGCACCCATCAGCCACAGCTGCTCGGTGGCACCCCAGATCAGCTAATCAGGGGTACCATGAAACAGCTGCTAGGCGGTGCTGCCAAACAGCTCAGGGAGGGGTTTGGGGGAAGAGCGGAGGCCAGCGAGGGGCGGGCGGGGGTCTCGGCGAGGGGGCGGAATGCGGGCGGGAAGAGATGGAGCAAGGGTGGGACCTTGGGGGAAGGAGCAGTGCGGGGGTGAAGCACCCCCGGAGAAACGTAAATGTCGGCGCCTATGTACGCGTCTTTAAACACCAGCCACTTTGTCCCCATCCAAGTAGGTCGTTCACTGGATGCAGGGCCGGCTCTGGCTTTTTTGCTGCCCCAAGCAAAAAACGCCCCGCCGGACGGAGCAGCAAAGGGTGGGGGGAGAGAACAAACCCGCTGGCCGGAGCAGCGAAGGGGGCGTGGGGAACAAACCAGCCCCTGGCCAGAGCGGCGAGGGGCGGGGGAACAAACTGGCCACCTGGAGCAGCGAAGGAAAGAAAAAACAAAAACAAACAAAAAAATACCTGTGGGGCGGCGGGAGTGTGGGTGCAGGGGGACTCCCGGCTCTGCAGATCCCAGGCAGCGGAGTGTGCACCCTGGCTAGCGGCGGGGGGGGGAGAAGAGAGAGAAGGGGGGCGGCCAGGGCTTCCTTAAGCGGGGTGCTTGCCACCCCACCCCTCCCACTACGCCGCCTGCCGGGAGGGCTCCGCGCCGCTCCGGTCGGCAGGCAGGGAAGGACGCAGGCTGCCCTGCCGGGCTTGCTGCAGGGCGCTCCCCTCCTCCGCCCCCTACAGGGTGGCGGGAGCAGCAAACCAAAAAGAAAAAACCTGCAGGGGCGGCCAAAGTGGTGAAGCGCAAAACAAAACAAACAAAAAAAGGATTAGATGGAATGCCGCCCCTTGGAATCTGCCGCCCCAAGCCCGAGCTTGCTTGGCTGGTGCCTGGAGCCGGTCCTGACTGGATCGTACAGGGAGTGTAGCTCTAGCAAGCTAGCGAATCATCAGGACCCAGCCTGCTATGGTAGGCGTCATGGTGGTGAGGGGCCACCGCAACCTGCCATGGATAGAGCCGTGAGAAAGTTGTATCTTGAGCATGTTAAGATAATGCAGCAATTGTATGTTTAACCATCATACAATTTCCAACCTTACACCCTGAGGAGGGCAGCTATTAAACTATTAGTCTTCCTCTAAACCGCTGCTCTTCAGAGAGAGAGGCCTCAGTGGGGATGTGTAAAGCCCGGACTACTTTTTGCTTGGTGGGCGTGTGCAGCCGGCAGAACGAATGCAGTGTCCTGCAAGTCGTCCCTCTGCTTCGAGTGACTCACTTAAAGTGTCGTGAGCATGAAAATGCTGCTTAACATGCTAGAATGAGACCACGTCCAGGCGAGTCTCATCTTACGCGGGGGTTCCGTTCCGCGGTTAGCGTGTAAAGCGAAAACCGCATATAGTCAAAATTACATTGAGTTGAATGGCGGGCGGAATCGCCTGCACTACAGGGACAGTATTAAAATGGTTATTTTTCTCTTTTTGTTTTTGTTTTTTTGTTTTGTTTTTGCTGACCGCGTAAAGCTGAAATCACGCACGTTAAATGCGCGTAAGATGCGACAGACCTGTATATGAGAACGCTGTCTAACCACCCAGCTCTGCAGGAGCGATGTTGTGATCCGTGGTTGTTTTCCATCTGGGGCACTTACAGTAGCTACAAGAACCCATTTTTTAACCACATGCTATTTTTGCCTAAATGTGACTACTGTTTTCACATGAAACAAATGTGAAATTCTAAAAGGCCTTTGATGAAGTCCCTCCACGTGTGGCTGTTAAGGAAACCGCCCAGTGAGAGGTGAAGGTCTAGTCTGGGTTAGAAATTAATTTAGAAAACAAAGAGCAGGAATGAGTTTAGGAGAATGTAAAAATAGCTGGAAGAGGGTTTAATCAGATCATCTATTTTAGGGTTTTATACTGCTGCCCATTTCCAGATCTATCTATCTGAGCGCCAGCCATTCAAGTCGATAGCAATAGCCAAGTCCCTGGTGAATTTTATGGAGTTTGCCTCTGCTTGCGGTAAGTGTGTTGATTTTGCTGATTGGTTTTACAGGCTTTTATTTTATTGGGGTGGGGGGGGTATTTGGAGTGGGTGGGGTTGTGAGTGTTGCAAGGGCCATTCTTGCCAGGATGAGGCAATATCCCTGGATGGGCTGTCATGATGAGGGACTGAAACCAGGACCTGTGGATCTAAAAATACGAGCTCCTTTAAAATGGCCTCGGTCTAAGTACATAGGTGGCCCCCATCACTGCAGTATCCAGGCCCCTCACAATCTTCAATGTATTTCTCCTCACACACCCATAGGAGGCAGGGCAGGGCTGTAGGGATAGCTCAGTGGTTTGAGCATTGGCCTGTTAAACCCAGGGTTGTTAGTTCAATCCTTAAGGGGGCCATTTAGGGATCTGGGGCAAAAAAAAAAAAAAAAAGTAGTTGGGGATTGGTCCTGCTTTGAGCAGCAGGTTGGACTAGATGACCTCCTGAGGTCCATTCCAACCCTATGATTTTATGTTATGGGGAATTGGTTCCCAGGGACATTAAGTGACTTGCCCAAGGTCACCCAGGCAGTCTGTGGCAGGACAGGGAGCTGAATCTGGGTCTCAGGAGTCTCCAGCTAGCACCCTAACCACTGCCTCATTCTTCCCCTCTCTCTTGGCTGGAAGCCAGTAGTGGACTCATAATCCCTGGTATGTCCCAGCTGCTAGAGAGGGACAGAGAGCCATACTGGTGTGGATTACACTAGTGTAGACAAGGCCAAACAGAGAGGACACTGGACCACTGGTCTGATCTGGCAGGGCTAATTCCTATCTCCCTACAATCCATCCTTACAAAGTGCTAGTTGGGAGCGGGAGACAGGGAGAGACATGCACACACAGAGCTTTCTGTAAAAGTGACTCTCTCCAACTTAGTTCCTTTCAGGACATTTCCTCCCCCTAAGCAAGTTGTGCTTCCAGCGATTCTTAATGCCCTGCATTGTTTCCATTTTCCTGAGAGTTTCAAGCACTTTGCATAAAGGCCACTTACCAATGTGCAGGTGCCAACTCCAAGCACTTAGAGTTTTTGTCTCTCTTTAATTTCTTACTGTGATGCAGACGCATTAAGTCTAACTGAAGATTTATGACCCTCCGCTACGTCCTTTCAAGTATTAGCCGCACTCACAAGTAAAACAGCACCCTCTCTGCACCCCAGCAAACCGACAGAGCCCTTTGGAAGCTGTGTCACTGAAGTAGGAAAGCAGATGGGGAGTTGAGGAGTCCTACTGGTTAGAATAGGGGTCCGGGAGCTGGAATTCTTGGGACCCAGTTCTGGTTCTGCCAGTGAATTGCAAGTAATTAATTCTGTTTCCCATCTGTGAAATGGGGATAATGCTCCTTGTTTGCCTCACAGGAGCGATAGGAAACTTAACAAACAAGAATGAGAAAAAAGGGACAGATTTTCAGATACTGGTGTCCAGTTTTGTCTGCATAAATCAGAGGCACATTTTTTTATATCAGCTGTATGGTCAACTCTGGGTCGTCATTCTAGCCCGCCCTGCTGGTGGCGGGGTAGAACTGCTGCCACTGTGCGCATGCCCTGGGGAATTTTAGATGATATGGATGTGAATATCTCAGTTCTCAAGGTCTCTAAAGGATGGGGTTCAGCTAAGCGGCTAGCATCCATTCCAGCCCCCATCCATCCACTCATTTTTTTTAATGCTGTGAGGATGCCCATTTGTCCTTCAGTTTCCTCCTCCCACCACCACCCGTCCTGGCACTTTCAGCCATCCCGTACCCCCAGCATTTCAGGGAAAGCTCTCTTCTGCTACCTGACCACTGGGGAATTGAGACTGTGCAGGGAGGGAAAAGCACATCTCCTCCTGCTCCTGGGGCCTCCAGGTTTCTCTCTCTTGCTTGTGAGTTGAGGTGGCTTGGGGTTCTCCATTCCTTAGGCCCACCCTCTCCCGTAGTCCCCACATCTGACAAATCAATCCCCCTGCAAAGTAATTCTACCCCTCTACCTCTCTCCAGACCCACTGTATGACTGGTGTGATAACTGGTCTGTTACCAACAGGCACATGAGCAGCAGCTAAAGCTGATGCCCTACCCGCAAATCCCCATATCTCAAGCCCAGTGTGGGATCTGGCCCCAGGACATCAGCTTTTATCCTGAGCTAGCAAATGTCCCTGATTTGGTTTGGAAGACTGACACAGCTAATAGTTTAGTAACAAATCCATGCCCATCCAGAAGCTTCCTGGCTGTTTCTGGGCTACACATTTTTGCTCTTCAGAGCTTAGACACCAATGACAAAAGAACTTGGATCTCCCTGCTCCAAAAACCACACCTACCACTTCAGCTAGAGGTGAGTCTCCAGTGAGCAGTATAGGGCTGATGACATCCACTTAAGCAGCTTTGATTCCATCCTGTAGAGGGCAGTGGTGCACAGGCACCATTGCCGGCTCATTTCAATGTTGGCCTATTGTTGAAGCCAGTTTTGTTTTTATTTTAAAATAACGAATGAAGAGCTTCAGAGGAAATGGAATTCCCTAAAATCACCTTCCCAATTTCTTCATCAAGCCCTGTTCTCGCTACCATCCTTTGGTTGAGCTTCCTCTAGTACAGGGGTTGGCAACCTTTTAGAAGTGGTGTGTCGAGTCTTCATTTATTCGCTCTAATTTAAGGTTTCGCGTGCCAGTCATACAGTGTAACGTTTTTAGAAGGTCTCTTTCTATAAGTCTATAATATATAACTAAACTATTGTTTTTATATAAAGTAAACAAGGTTTTTTAAAATGTTTAAGAAGCTTCCTTTAAAATTAAATTAAAATGCAGAGCCCCCCGGACCGGTGGCCAGGACCCAGGCAGTGTGAGCGCCACTGAGAATCAGCTCGCGTGCCGCCTTCGGCACCTGTGTCATAGGTTGCCTATCCCTACTCTAGTACCCTCTGTGTGTTAGCATGAAGGCAAGCAGCCGTGAAGAGAGGGAGGGAATTGGGCTGGAGCTGCCATGAGGAGACTAGGAGAGCAGTTCTACAGGGCTTAATCTATGTGAACCAGGAAGGAGATCCACTCACCGTCAGCTCAGACTCTGTGACGCTTGCCCGAAATGCAGGTTTGTTCCCCAACTCCCAACCTAAGCTTTATATGGTTTGACTTTAGCTGTGGAAGCTTAGCAAAGCTCTGGTCACAAGCCTCTCCTGGGAATGGGGATCTGCCTTCCTTGTGGTGGTAGAGATGGGCCTGAGCGGCAAATCCAGATGCCCCAAAGCCTGGGGGGGTTTGACTGGACCCAGGGGTTCATTTCAAGCTGTTGCGGAAAGAGATGCCAGTTAGAAAGCTGGGGTATAGATCTGGACAGGTGACAGGGTGGTGTTCAGATATAAAATCTGGATTAAGGCCTCATCGCATACCAACTTTCTCCCTTGTTCTTCCATTGACACTTTATTCAAAAATACCGTAGTTGTCTTTAGAACACTTCTGATTTCTAGCTCAGCAGGCAACGCGTTTACCTACGTGTGCTCCATTATTGTCAACACCGTTCTTCGGTCCCTAGAGTAAGCAAAATGTAAAATTCTCTCCACTCGTCCCAGGAAACGTCCTTAAAAGATTCCCCAGCGATATCGTATCGAATGCTCTAGATGAGAACATTTTTGCAGGGGTTCCCGTGAATTTCGCCCAGCAAAGTCCTTTTAAAAAACCCTTTCAGCATGTTGTTTGATCAGCACTTTTCACATCGATAAAGCTATTAGCGTCACAGAGGTTGTTTAAGAAAGAAAAACAACAACAAACCAAAAAGAAAAAGGGGGCAGTGAATTAGTAATGTACTCCGGTCTCAACGGAGGAAAAAAGCCCCATTCAGCAGCAAGGCAGGCTGCCTCGGAGTGCATTGTCTCATTGTATGGGAGTAGTGAAGTGAGTTGAGCTTCCCAATAATACTGCTGTCAGCTGGGACTTTGTTCTGCGCTGTTTTGCATTCTGTGTTTAGTTTTCTCACTAGAAAAGGCCCTTTGCTTTTCTAACGAGGTTGTTTTTGATGATTAGCTTTCACAGTCCTCTTTTTTCCCTTTCTGCTTTAAATTTCATTAGAAATAGATGAGTAAATACCAAGCACTGCCCTTTGGGAGCTGCGTGGTTTTGGTCGTCTCTCCTCCTCCCCACCCCAGCTGTGATTCATTGCTTTTTAATTTTCATAATCTGTTTCTCCTTTACAGCCCAGCAGCTGCCATTAGCAATGAAATGACTTGACATTATTTGCCTCACTTTTCTTTTCATTGATTTGTTGAGTGAAAACTATTTATCTGCAAGTGACATGGGAGGTTGAAACCTTTTGAGAGGAGGCAAAGGAGGGATGATTTTTACTCTGAAATCAAAGGAGTTGGATATTTACGTTCAGATTCCTTGTGCTGTGCTCTCTGAGGAGCATTGGTTACGATAGCTACAGCAATGTCTTGCAAAGGGTAAGCTGCCCTGCCCCTATTCAAAGTAGTCCCCTGTTTCTGGCCCTATAAAACATGAACAACCCTGATGTCTGGTTTCTTGCCTAAGGTAAATTAGGCCTTTATCCAGTGGTCTGGTTGTTGTAAGCTATTAGTCCAGAGCCAGCTGATGTGCAAGGATACATTTGTGTACATTTGCTGTTCTCATTTGCATGGAGAACCATAGCACCACAAAGGGAACACCGGGACAGTTTCCTATAGCAGCCTTTGCTTGTCCCATTCCATAAAGACAATTTCCCACTTAAAATCTGTGTGTCCAATAGTTGACTGCACCCTTAAGGGTTTAGGACCTGCCAGGTTGGGTCAGACGTCTAGTCCAGTATCCTGTTTCTTCTAGTGGTCAGCACCAGATGATCCTGTGGAAGGTATAATGACTCCACAATAGGGCAGATGGGCGGGGGAGGGCAGATTATCCCACATTAGGTCTCATCCTGGTCTCTTGTAGTTAGAGACTGGCTTAAACCCTGAAACATGAGGTTAATCTCCCTTCCAAAATGTTTGTCGCTATTAATTACGATAGTTCTAGATATTCCTGGTAGGACGTATACATTTGAACTTTCAGCTGGGTTTCAACACATCTTAAAGAACTCTTCAGTTACGACAGCTGAAAATTCCAGTGTGGGCAGGACACAACTTGTGGATCATTGTGTATCAATCTTGCAAAATAAAACCATATTTTGTGTTGTTTATGTTGCACTAGCTCCTGGGGATTAGGGCCCCCATTGTGCGAGGGTCTGTACATGCACATGGTGAGACACAGACCCTGCCGCAAAGAACTTACCATTTGAATAACAAAGATGGACAAAGGGAAAGGAAGCATTATCCCCGTTTTTACAGATGGGGAACTGAGACACGGAGATCAAGTGACTTGCCCAAGGTTTGCAGGGAGTCAGGCAAAACCAGGAATTGACTCCAGATCTCCTGGATCCCAGTTGAGTGCATTAGTCACAAGATCTTCCTTTCTCTCCTTTTATAGCAGAGGTCCCCAAACAATGGGGTGTGCAAAAGAACATTTGGGGGGGGGGGCATGTCTGGAGCCTGGGCCAGCTCCTCGGGGGGGGGGCAGAGAGGCAGCACCACCCAGCTCTGCTCCTGGCTCTGGTCCTGCCTGCCTTGGCCCCCTTACCCCTGTCTGCGCCATCCCCCCTCGCAGCCACGGCCCTGCTCCTGGCCCTGGCTCCGGGGAGGGGCGGACAGGGATAAGGTGGGACACAAGGTAAAAAGTTTGGGGAATCACTGTTTTATAGGAACTAAAGTTTAGATAAAATAGATTTTACCATATTCACACTCATAGTTTGCTTTTTTAAATTTAGAATCATAAACGTCAAACGGGCAAATGCCTAATCTGTTTCACTGCCAATGATTCTCTAGGCTGTCTGTGTTACTCAGAAAAATTCTCCATCTTTAGTTTAATAAATAACATTAGCCCAGGATGATAGACAAGCTTCACCCAAGGACTATACTGTTGTTGTTTCAGTGATTCAGGATTTCTTTTTCCCACAGAGCAATAGGTTCTTTATCTTTCTCTCTTTCTTTTGTTTTGAACAATAAACTGTCCTGCTTCCTTTCTTTTCTCTTCTGCTTTCCCACATTCTGTTCACACCTTCATGAATATTCAGCGGCAGACTGGCCATATGAGGCTATTGAGAGCTCTTGTTAACACTCCTGCTAATGACATGCACCTTCAATAGGAAACAAAAACACAGATAAGAGCCTGTTAGTAGGGATCCTTGTTCTCCACCTAACAAGGTTTCCATTGACTTGGACACTTGTGGTGACACATTGCTTGCTCCGAGTGGTGCCTCTTTTGATTGGTGACTGGCTTTTACTGAGGATTTTTTTTTATAGCACAGTTTTAAGCTAATAAAGGAGAAGGTCAGGTCTCCACTAACAATGAGTTATGTAGCTACAATGAGCCTTGAAAGCAGTGTGCAGTCCTGAAATACATAGGAGAACACTGACCCAATTTGATGGGATACATACTGTACAATAGTGCCCTGGAACACTTGTGAAAGCTGTGTCGAAGGCTGCTTGCTATAGGCTTGGTGCGGGAAGAGCGAGGGAGCTCAGTGGGAAGGAAAAAGAGCAGTAGTTAGGACAAGAGGTGAATGGAGCATGCGGGCAATGGAAGGGCCTGCTATGAATGTTGCTGATTCTGAAGCCACCAGCCTCTTTTCCCAGGGCCCACCAAACAGCCAGCTAATTGTACTAAGTTCCAGTTGCTATGGATCTGTGCTGTGCTTGGTTACTGCGGAGCTGTGCTGGATGTGAACTAGCAACCCCCAAGCCTGCCCATTGTGTCCGGTCTGACACCTAGGGTGAGATTATTGTGCTGGGCTTCTAAGGGTATGTCCACATTGCAAAGAAAAAAAACAACCTCACCCTGCGGCAGCACGTCTCAGAGCCTCAGTCTACAGCCTCAGGCTTGTGGGCTCATGCTACGGGGCTAAAAATAGCAGTGTAGATATTCCCACTTGGGCTGGAGCCTGGGCTGTGAGACCTTCCCCACTTGCTGGGTTTCAGAAATGAGTGGAAATGTCTGCATGGCTATTTTGACCCCCATTATGTCGGTCCTGCGAGCCCAAATCAGTTGACCTGGGCTCTGAGATGTGCTGCTATCGTTTTTGTTGTTGTTGCAGTGTAGACGTACTCTAAAAGTCTCAGCACAGAATTCCCAGGGAAGGGGCATTGGGGTGGCTTTCAGCCACCTTTGCACCCTTCTGATCCTTTGCTGTTTGGCAGCGTAACATAGGCAGCCTTGGAGGTCTTTCTGAACATATAGCAGCATGGTCCTGGCCTCAGTGCTGCCTGGGACCTCATGAACGGCCATACGGCACAAGGTGCCTGGACATTTCGAGAATCCAGGATGTGCATCAATATCCTGGAGCTGTGAGCAGTCCGGAACGCACACGAGTCCTTTCTTCCATTCATCCGCGCGCGCCATGTCCACAATATCACACAATGTTATGATGGTCTTCTACATCAACAAGTGTGGAGGAGACTCTGGACCTGGTGTGTAGGCAATCAAATCACGAATAGGTAGCCTACCTTCTGGAGAGGCAAAATGTGCTTGGAGATTTCCGCAGCAGACATATCACAGCTGACCATGAGTGGGAGCTCCACAACTCAGTAGCGTGCAATATTTTCACTCTATGGGGAACCCCAACCATGGATCTGTTCGCCTCTCAAGCAGACAGGAAATGCACCACTTATTGCACCAGAGGTTGCCACTCTCCGAGCAATGCTCTGCTTCTTCCTTGGTTGGACTGATTCCATTAGGCCTTCCCTCCACTACTGCTCCTGCCACAAGTTCTATGCAAAATCTGGCAGGACAGTACATGGGTCATCCTGATTGCCCTCTTCTGGCGCAGATCAGTTCTGGTTTCCCAACCTGCTACACATGTCATTCCAACCACCAATCAGTTTCCCAACATTCCCCGAGCTCCTGATCCAGTGGAAGGGTAAGATCGAGCACCCCAATCTGTGTCCGCTCTACCTCAGGGCTTGCTATTTGGATGGGCATCGTCCTTAGAATGTTCTTGTTCCACCAGACATCCTCTCCAATAGTATGAAGGACTCTACTAGAAAATGTTACCTAGCTAAATGGAAGCGCTTATCTTCTTGGGCACACCAACGGGACACTCTCTGAGTGACTACAGATATTCCTCTCATCTTGTTTTCATAGGTAGGATATAGTCCATCAGGTTTGTCCATCAGTTCCTTGCAAGTGCACTTGGTGGGACCAACACATACCATCCACCCTCTCAGGGCTACTCAGTCTTTGCACATCCAGGGACCAATAGATTTTGGAAAGGCCTAATCACAAGCCTGCTCCCCAGTGGGACCTAAACCTTGTTCTCTCAGGACTCACAAGGCCCCCCTTTGAGCCGTTAGCTACTTGCTTCGTGTCCCACCTTTCCATGAAGGTCGCTTTCCTTGTAGCCATCACCTCAGTGAGAAGGTTGGCGAACTCGAAGCGATGATGGCAGATCCTCCATACGCTATATTCCATAAGGATAAGGTTTGTTTACGTCTACACCCCAAAGTCACCCCAAGGTCGTTTCAGAATTTCACCTTAACGAATCCATTCACATACCTCTGTTCTTCCCAAAACCGCACGCTTCTGCAGAGGAATGAAGACGCCACTCCCTTGACGTTTGATAGGCCTTGGCTATTCTACAGAGAACAGACCCAATCAGGAAATCCCCGAGACTGTTCATTGCTATAGCAGAAAGAGTCGGAGGGCATGCTATCTCCACCCAGAGAATCTCCAAATGCATCTCTGGCTGCATTCTACTCTGCTATCAGCTCTTGAACCTCTCCTCCAGACCCCGCCTGGGGTAAGAGCTCATTCCACCAGAGCACGAGCAACAGTGATAGTGTCACTTCAGGTGTAAAGCGGCCAGGTGGCGCTCCGTTCACACATTTGCAAGGCATCATGCCCTGGTGCAGGACTCTTCTGCTAATGCCTCCTATGGGACAACGATTCTATGCTCAGCTACATCCTTGCACCTTTTCCTAATTAGGGATTGCTTGTCAGTCCCCCACAGTGCAATACGATATGGATCATCACTCGAAGAAGAAGAAGAGGAGGTTACTTACCTGTAACTGGACATTTTTTGAGTTGTGTGGTCCTTATCTGTATTCCACTATCTGCCCTCCTTCCCCTCTGCTTTGGAACTTATCTGATTCACTGTGGAGAAGGAACTGGAGAGGCAGTTGGCCCAACTGCCCTTTATCCCCTCAGTTGGAGGCATGAGGTGAGACAGGGTGCATGCGTGGACCAACAGACACTGCTGTCAAATTCTCTGGCTCCGAGCACATGGTGCACCGGTGTAACCAACAGTGGAATACAGATAGGGATCACACACCTTGAAGAACCTCCAGTTACACGTAAGTAACCTCCTCTTCTAAAACACAGAAGAGCCACCGATCTAACAGCCTTCCAGCCAAAGACAGATTCTTGGAGCTGGATTTTCTCCTCACAGATACCAGTTTGACACCACTGATGTCCATGATGTAACTCCGGATTTACAGCGGTGTAAGTGAGTGGAAATCGGGCCCGTCTATTTCTAACATAGTATGATGCAGCAATCCCTGCAATGATGACTTTACTTACCAAAAACATTATAAATCATTCTGACACACGCCGCCCCTTAGTTGTTGTCCTATCTTACTTCAATTTCTACCAATATTTTCTCCTGTTATCTAGGAAAGCTTCATGCTCATCCATTCAGGACCACAAGACTCCTGCTTAATTTTAGGCTACACCCCATTATCCCTGTCCTGCTATTATTATTGCAGGGTTGTTTGTCATCTTGTCAAGGCACCTTAGTTTCTATGGATACTGCTGAATTACATTCAGGCTTCACTAAGTGACCACATGGGCCATGAACACAGCTCAGTATCTGAACTCTTCCAGAGGATCTTATGAAGTTCTGTAGGTAAGTTCACCCTAACCAAGACTGACTGGAGTCCGTTACATGGCTTGTTTGCTACACTTTGTCTTTTTATTATAATTATTCTATTACCAGCAAAACATTTTCCTCTTACCAGACTCGAAACACTATCTCAACGGCAGAGGAAATACCCATAACATTCAAATGCTCCTGCCCCAACATTTTCAAAAGTGTCCAGTGATTTGGGGGAGCCAAATATTTTTTTCTTGCCCAGCTTCAGACAACCTGATTTTGACGGAGTGGTGAGATCCCACCTTCTGAAAATTAGGCTCCTTAAAAGTGTCCCAAGAGACACACCCCAAACCAACTCATTACTTTTGACAATCTTGGCTCATGATGTTAGCAAACGAAAATGCATGCGTCCTGTTTTCCTAGAAATGACTCCTACAAATCAGGCAAATGAGATGCATCGGATTAAATGGGTCTGTTTCTTTTACTTTTAGATTGTGTTGCAAATCAACCTGAGCAGGAAAGGGCTTTCCCAGCCTGTGAAAATGTTTGAGTTGTTTAGATGAAACTGAGACCTTTTGAAATTTTTGAGATCAAGAGACACCTCCACCCTGGAGTAGCCCGGGCTTTCCCCTGGGATGAGGAAGAGCCAGGTTCATTCCCTACCTGCTGTTGTTAGTCACATCCCAGATAACCACCAGGCTGTTGGCCATTTTGGGGTGGGCTGCTCATTCGAATTCTATTTTGGACCTCAGGAAGTTTCATCAAAAAATTTCAGTTTCAACTAATGGGTATTTTCTGATGGGGAAAAAACATTGAAAAACTCCCGACCAGCTCCAGTAACAAAGCTCCTTTGCTCTAGCAACCTAGGCACAACCTCTGCTGGATTGCTTCTGCATGCTTTGCCCACTGCCCCAGATGTTTTACTATCCCCTTGATGTCCCCCTCTACCAGTTTTAGGACTAATATGTTGTCACAGCTGGTCTTCCCTTCCCTTCCAGCCTTTTTTGTGTGGCTGAACCATTATCTAGCAATAATGGTAGAGAGCGTCCTGTGAGAACAAGCTTTTCTTCTAAGACATCTGCTAGTCCTTCTCCCCTCCACACCTCCTGCTCTCCTTCCCCCACCCCATTTGGTTGAAAATATCAGGAGGCAGCTTTTTCTCAAGGTATTTGAGAGAGACTTCTCAGCGTGATGGACAGAGGGTGACCTGAGTTCTAGGGCTATCTCTGCTACCGCCTCACTGTGTGACTGGGCAAGTCACTTAACTCCGTTGTGTCTCTGTTTTCCCCCCTGTAAAATGGGGATATTTAATGACTTCTCAGAGCTGTTTGGAGGCATAAAGCCCGCAAAGCGGGTTGGGAACCTCAGAACTATTTACATTGGTTCCTGGAGGGAATACAGAACACTGGAGAGGAAAGGAAAAGGGGCTTGGTTTGTGTTTTGAGTTATTTTTGTATGATCTAAACCAGATTACCTATCCCTAGGTGGACCCATGCTGCCTGCATGAATAGCCATTCAGGGCCTCCCAGGCATACAAGGAATAAACTTGTAAGTTATTAACTAATATAGGAAAGTGATTTGATACGGGCCTCAGAAGCTGGAGCAGATAAATGGGATGATAAATGTTGGCATTAGTGGATGCAACTGACTCATCTCTCCATGTGATTGAGTAGTTTGAGTCTAATGTATTTTAAACTAGAGAGACAACCTGCAAATCATGGAGATTATGCTTTTCCCTTGCTGTGAGGATTCTAGTTTGCAAGGAATTTCCAGTCCATAAATGCAGCTGTCCTTACACTACTGCTGGGTATCCCGTCGGTTAGGAACCGAGAGAGGCAGCGCTGGCCTCTGCAGGTGCTCCTGGATAATAAATCCATTTCTGCAGCTCTTACGTTCTGAAGGGATGTTAGCCACGGCCCATTCGCAGAGCTGGGAGGTTCTCCTTGTTTGCATGATGGCCGCAGGAGTTTAAGAAATCTGAAGCACCCACCCAAAGTACTTTTATTTGGCTAATGTTCCAAACTGAGCTTAGGGTCCGAGTGTCTGTTGTGTAGCAGAATCCTGCCTAGGGTACGCGTAGGGACCCAGAATTGCAAGAATCAGGGTGGCCTACGGAATAAGACATTGTGTGGGGCATCTGGAGAGCTGCATCCTCTTCCCATCTCTACCACTGACCTGCTGTGTGATTGTGGGTAAGTCACTCCACATGGTCTCTGTTTTCCCTCCTATCCTTGATCTGTCATGTCTGTTTTGATTGCAAATTGTCAGAGCAGGGACTGTCTCACAATGTGTTTGTACAGGGCCTAGCACAATGTCGCTGGAACCTGCAGGCACTACTGTAATACAAATAAATGGTAATAGCTTTTAGCTGTGCATCTCCACACCGCCCTTGGACACTCTAGTCTCACTCCTCTGACTTCATTGCTCCTGGATCTGCTTCATAGTAATTGAATGCTGCTATCTCTAGAACCTCAGACACCTCCTGGTCCTGGACGGGGTTTGGACAAACACAAAATTAAGAAAAGGAGGACTCAAGCTGCAGAGTTTAGACACTCACTTCCTCTGCGTTTGGAGGTGTCTTGCACCCTAGGATTCTGATTCAGCCCCAGTTCTAGATTTGAGAGCATGCTGGAATTTGGAATTGGACGTGGGTGGGGACTGTGACTCCCTCTTCCCTGAACCTCAGCAGGAATTGGCAGCGGAGGTGCAAGCATTGACTTTTTGCTTTTGGCGACAGCCATGCAGCCTATACCAGTACAAAGTCCCTAGCAACTAGCTGGCCTCATAGTGCAGAATAGGAGAGTAGACTTCTTATTGCCTGATGTCTGAACTTTCGATGCTTAAACTCCCCCCACCCTCCGGCTCTCTCTGCTAGTAGTGTCATGGCCATGGGTAAAGGACACACTATATGCCTGCATCTGTCAGGATGAGGAATCCCTAGTTTATTTCCCCATTATGGGTCCCATATCAGCCCAAACTCTGATTCCAGCCACGGAGAGTCTCAGAGGCCAGTCCCTCTAGAACAGTGTTTCTCAAACTGGGGTCGCCGCTTGTGTAGGGAAAGCCCCTGGCGGGCCAGGCCAGTTTGTTTACCTGCCGCCTCCGCAGGTCTGGCCGATCGCGGCTCCCACTGCCCGCGGTTTGCTGCTCCAGGCCAATGGGAGCTGCTGGAAGTGGTGTGAGCCGAGGGATGTACTGGCCTCTGCTTCCAGCAGCTCCCATTGGCTTGGAGCAGTGAACTGCAGCCAGTGGGAGCCGCGATCAGCTGGACCTGCGGACGCGGCAGGTAAACAAACTGGCCCGGCCCGCCAGGGGCTTTCCCTACACAAGCGACGTCCCAAGTTTGAGAAACACTGCTCTAGAACCCATCCTTGTTACTCCAGAGCCAGCTGGCGTAATCAATAGGTGGACTGCAGGCAAAATCCGGACCACCAGCTGCTTTTGAATGGACCCTGAAATCTTTTAATTACTTTATTATTATTATTATTATTATTATTTTATTTTATTTATTATGATCATCATCATTATTGTTATGATTGTTTTATTGTTTTCTTTGGAGTCTGGACCTTGGCTACACCTTGACCAAGAAATTTGGATCTTGACAAAAAATAATTGACTACCCCTGGGAACGGGAGCCCAATAGCTGGGGAGTGAGAGTCAAAGCTGCCCTGGCAGAGTTGGGTGTGGGAGGCGCTTGCACAGTTTTGTTAGACTTGCACTTTTCTGAGCACTGAATTCAATCACATTTAAAAAAAAAAAAAAAAGGTGGTGGGAGGTGGGGGACATCCTTGTGGGCTTAATTGCCAAAAATATTAAGCTCTGTATTTATAAAGGCCTTGTGCTTTCTGGGGTGCTCCCGCCTCTTCCAGAGGATGTTGGAATGCAGACCCAGATTCTGCAAACACCTTTGCACACACCTCATGGTCCCATTAATTTCATTAGGAGTACTCGCGTGGGCAAAGATCAGAGCCTTAGGATGGAAAGAGCTGTGGGTTCAGCCATTCCTTCCCCTGATTTCAGTATGGATCAGAGACGGGCCTCAACCAAACTTCGGATCTGATCATGCCTAAACTTTGGGGTAGTTCAGATCTGAACTTCGCAGGTTGGGTCATAAGAACATAAGAACGGCCATACGGGGTCAGACCAAAGGTCCATCCAGCCCAGTATCCTGTCTACCGACAGTGACCAATGCCAGGTGCCCCAGAGGGAGTGAACCTAATAGGTAATGATCAAGTGATCTCTCCTGCCATCCATCTCCACTCTCTGACAAACAGAGGCTAGGGACACCGTTCTTTACCCATCCTGGCTAATAGCCATTAATGGACTTAACCTCCATGAATTTATCCAGTTCTCTTTTAAACCCTGTTATAGTCCTAGCCTTTACAACCTCCTCAGGCAAGGAGTTCCAAAGGTTGACTCTGTGCTGTGTGAAGAAGAACTTCATTTTATCAGGGGGGGAGGAATAGCTCAGTGGTTTGAGTATTGGCCTGCTGAACCCACGGTTGTGAGCTCAATCTTTGAGGGGCTGATTTAGGGCAAAATAATCTGTCAGGGACAGCATTTGGTCCTGAAGGCAGGGGACTGGACTGGACTTGATGACCTTTCAAGGTCCCTTCCATTTCTATGATTTGTTTTAAACCTGCTGCCCATTAATTTCATTTGGTGGCCCCTAGTTCTTGTATTATGGGAACAAGTAAATAACTTTACCTTATTCACTTTCTCCACATCACTCATGATTTTATAAACCTCTATCATATCCCCCCTTTTCCAAGCTGAAAAGTCTTAGCCTCTTTAATCTCTCCTCACATGGGACCCGTTCCAAACCTGTCTTTAATTTGGCAGATACACCCAGGAATGCATCTTTATCAACCCACTTTTGGAGTTCAGCAATCCTTGTGTTTGTTCCATGGTCAGCCCAAAATCTAGCTGGTAGAACAACAAAGGAAAGTGAAATCAGATTAGAGAGTCAGAAGGTGCCATTCTTACACCTAAATTATGCAAAGGTCAGATCTTACATTGGGTGACTTTTTTTCAATGCTCCCCTAGTGCAGTTTGCTAATTGCATATAGACTCATGTTTTGAAAATCTCTGGTTTATTTTTCTCTGCGTCTTCCCTGATACCTCACACTAAAAAAAAAAAAAATGTTTTACTCTATATTCCTGTACTGGATGTAGTAGGTAACTCAGCTATTTCCAGGGTGGTTTGAAACAAAACAAAAACTACATTTATTTTTATAAGAAACAATGAATGTTTAGGCTTTGAATCCTTTTATTGGCCAGACCTGATTCATTTGATAGGTGTTGTTTGTAAGTACACCGTGTATCACCATTAACCTTTTAGCGAAGGACAGATTTAAATATTTCCGTAGTACTGGGAATTCAGCCATTTTGCTTCTCTTAATAAAATGTCCCTTGATGTGATCTGGCTTTCATTTGAAAAGAATTTCACTGTGGTAACTAGTCACAGACTTAGCAGACAACTTTTTACAAGAGAGCGGCTTTAATGACATTAACCACATCCAGACATGTTGCCCAAAACCACAGATTGTGGTAAAACTTACACTGACGTTTCCTGGACACAATTATTCTCAATTAAATTCTAGTCATGCTTCAAACCTCAATAAGCCAATGCATTTTTAAATAAAACACCTACCTCTACTATATTGTTACAAATTGTGACCGTCTGGCCTGCCCACCATTCTGCACACGAGGACCATTAGAAACTTGATGATGGCATCAGGGATAGACCGTGGATCCCCCTTCTACAACAGGACGCTTCAGCTAATGCCAAATAGCCTCTGCTTGTTATCAGCATAGGCTCTATGACACATAATGGGGTGGTTCTGAGACCATTCAGCAGAGGGCAGTGGGACTAGTCGAGAGAGACACATTAGCCAGTATTTTGTGTGCTTAAAGGGCTGATTAAAGCAGGTTTGCTGACTGGGGGGGGGGTTAGCGAGAGTAATACCGACATCGGTGCTCTGAAAATGACTATGCCACCCTTACTTATGCTAGTAACCAATAGAAGTCAGTGGAAGTACTCCTGTGAGTAAGGGTTACAGGCAGGGCCGACTTTAGGAAGTGCGGGGCCCGATTCAAATAGTTTCAACGGGGCCCACCTCCGAAATGCCGCCGAAGACCTGGAGCGAGTGAAGGACCCGCTGCCGAAGTGCCGCTGAAGACCCGGAGCTTGAGGCCTTCTTGGGCGCGGGGCCCAATTCGGGGGAATCGGCCTAAAGCTTGCCCTGGTTACAGGATTGCCCTAAATTTTGTAAGTATAAAGTACTCCGGCTAATTTAGATGAGACGATCTTGCAGAATTGTATTCTGGCTCTGGCCTGCTCCTCATCCAATTGGTTTCCATTTGCTCTGAGCAGCTGTCCCCATACTTATTTTTTACAATGTTCATTTGCTTTTAAATTATTCCTCTGTTTGTTTCTTCCTCCCTGTTGCTTAGCACTGCCCCTGCTTTGCTGATGGTCATTTGTAGTCCGTCTGTGTAGGTGCGTCTATGACCCCAGCACCAACATTAATTAATTTAGCCACGCAACACCTTTCTGAGGTAAGGAAATGTTATTCCCACGTGGCGGGTGGGGCACTGAGGCACAGCGAGATTAAGTGACTCACCCGTGGTTACCTAGGAATGTCTGTGGCAGAGCCAGGAACTGTACTCATGTTTTCTGAGTCCCACACTAGTGCCTTAACCACTATCTTCTCTCTGTGCTGCTCTTTGAGCTGCAGTATCAACTCCTAGATGTTCTATGGATTGCGGTACACGCTGGATGATGATGCCTGGGAATCTGAAGTGGCTCAACCTTACTCAGATCAAACCTTGAGGTTTGTACTGGAAAGACCAAAGCTGTGGCATTGTGACTCAGAGCGGAGATTAGCTGTCAAACTGCAGAGGCTGTTTCAGTGAAGAATTGTTATTGACAGTGAACGTAGGGTAGACAGAGAGACGAATGACCGTGAGTCATTGGAGGTGGGGTAAAGAAATGGCAGAGTTGCTAAACAGTTGTTGCGCAGATAACCATGGGGCTGACTATGCAATAACTGGATGCTCCTGGGATGAATGAATCACTAGGTCTAGGGAATATGTAGCCATACATTTCAGGGAGGAGGGAAGGTACCTAAAAGCAGTGGAGTCCCTCTCAAGTTGTCTGTATTCTCATTCATTCTTCTGCCTGGTCCTCCCTCTAGCCACCCTCTCCAACGCTCTCTTTGCTCTAGATAGTGGCACCAGGAGCAACCTGGATTGATCCTGAATGTAACTGGCGAGTAGAAAACATTAGAAGCCGCCTGATCAGCTTCAAAGGGGACTTGGATGTTTTAGGTGAGTGGGCCAGTAAATGGAAAATGCAGCAGACAAATGCAAAATAAAACCTGGGGGCACTGAACCAAACCAGATTATATCTTCAGTGGTGCACTTATGCAATGTAATAATCACAAAGGGGCGCTGGGGGTTGTGACGCTTTGGGGGTACACCCAGACCAGTAAGGGGGGTGTCACCACCTGCCCTGTAGCCCTGGGTGCTTTTGTGCTCCGCAGCTTTGGCTCCGAGCCCTGCCACCAGCACCTTGCTCACGGCACCATGGCCTCACCGTGGCCCCCACCAGCCTGGTTCCTCCTTGCAGGGCGACACCAACAGCCCTTTCAGTCCTGAGTCCCCCGCAAACCATCTCCCCTGCAGCGTCCAGCCCCCTCTCGCTGGCCCCTCACAGCAATTACCATGTTCGCTGCCTCCAAAGACCAGAGCACACACCAGCCTGCTAGATAAGCTAAAGACACACACGTCAGTTTAAAAAAAAACAAGGAGTCCTTGTGACACCTTAGAGACTAACGAATTTATTTGGGCATAAGCTTTCGTGGACTAGAACCCACTTCATGACTTTGTGATCAAACAAAAGTAAGTTTATTAACGAGAAATACAGGTTTAAGTGATTACAAGTAAGAGTAAAGGAGACAGGAAAGGTTACAGATAAAATAAACAAAACACACTTTTTAGTGACTAAAACTTAATTCTAGCAAGTTACAATCTTTGCTGGAGCAGTTGCCTTACTTACATCCAGTTATCAGCAGCCCTAGCCCTCCAGACTAGGGGACCCAACTTTCATAGGCTCGAAGGCTGCTGTACCCTATTGTCCCCCCAGTGACGGATGACAAAATAGTGTTTTAACTCCACTTATATCATCCCAAAGTTCACTGACCCTGTTTTAAGAGGGAGAAAGGCTTCCGGGGTGCAGTCTCCTTCCCCATCGAGATTGTTCAGTGGCCATCTTGCCCCACTTACTTGCCTGATGGCTTTGTTTCCCTTGCATGTACATGTGCTTTTCATGATCTTTGGTCACACCTCGCTTAATTTACACTGGAGAGACAGTCAAGAGTGTAAAACAACTTTCCTTTGTCTAGGACCAGCTGGCCTTAGGCACTGTCTGCCAAACAAACACATTTCTAGCACACATCTATAATTCTTTATATACCACCCGTACCTACGTTACACCAGGGATCAGCAACCTTTGGCACACGGCCTGTCAGGGAAAGCCCCTGACGGGCCGGGATGGTTTGTTTACCTGCCACGTCCGCAAGTTCGGCTGATCCGTGGCTCCCACTGGCCACGGTTCACTGTTCCAGGCCAATTGGGGCTGCAGGAAGTGGCGTGGGCTGAGGGGGATGTACCTGCCGCCGCTTCCCACAGCCCCCATTGGCCTGTGGGAGCCGCGATTGGCTGAATCTGCAGACGCTGCAGGTAGACAAACCATCCCGGCCCGCCAGCGGCTTTCCCTGATGGGCCGCGTGCCAAAGGTTGCCAATCCCTGCGTTACACAATAATATTCATGGCCTGTTACTAGTTTGATATGGCACCTTACACAACACTTTTTAGTTATAGATTATGCCAAGGATGGCCAAACTTATCGACCCTCCGAGCTGCATATGATAATCTTCAGAAGTTCGAGAGCCGGGCGTGCCTGCAGAGGCTCGGGCTTCAGCCCCACAGAGAGGGGCGTCTCGGGGCTTCAGCCCTGCACGAGGCGCCCCATGGGGCTGAAGCCCCAAACTCCTGTCGCTCCTCCAGTCTGGTAGGCGGAGAATGGGGAGAGGGTCATGGGGGGCTCCGTGAGCTGCCCTTTAATGTAAAAAAGCCACAGTTTGGCCACCCCTGGGTTCTGACAACAGCAAGTTGGGGCAATGAGTGTGTCAGGTCTGATGAGAGTTATGGTATGGGGTGCCCTCTGCCATTGAGGGGCTCGCTGGGTCACAAGGTTTATTGCAGAGAAAGTCTGGAAGCTCTCCGCCTAGTGTCCTGTAGGAATGCAGTAACACACAACCCAGACATTGGCGTATCAGCAGGGACAGCACACAGATTCCAAGGGGTGTTTTCTTGTGTATCCTATCAGTTTATGTCTTTGGAGCGGGGGACACCTTGAGCTCTTAATGTAGAAACTTATCTCCTAATATTTCTCTCTTCTGCAGCACTTTCAGTCTGGCACCTAAGCTGGTGCATTAGAAATGTCTAAGTCAGATCATTGTTCAGTGCACGTTACAAACATTACCGAATTAACACATTTAAGTGTGTGTGTGGCATTGAACTGGCTTTGCTGGTCTGATCGGTTAATTTTCTGGACTGGCTCTATATAATGCAAAAAGAAGAACAGGAGTACTTGTGGAACCTTAGAGACTAACAAATTTATTAGAGCATAAGCTTTCGTGGACTACAGCCCACTTCTTCGGATGCATATAGAATGGAACATATATTGAGGAGATATATATACACACATACATCAGAGTAACAGTGACTCTGATTCTGGGATAGCATTGTTGTTATACCATTATTCTGCAGATCCCAGCGTTCTCTCCCCTAGAATGTTGTGCAGACTTCTTTCTCTTTCTTTACTGGAAGAACAAAATAGGAAGATTACAAGATTTAAGAATACATTTTATAAGCAAAGCGTAAAGACGTTGAGCATGTGTCTGTTTAAAAAAAAGTTAAATAAGCTGTTCACTCTACAGAAGGTTTTAAAAAGCTGGGGAAACAATCTTACCGCTCAGGACATTTAGCATGAACTGTGAATTTAGGCAAAATATCTAACTTGGAAGCAAGTAAACATACAGAAGAAATTGCCAAGTGAAGCCAACAAAAGTGAAGCCCAGGCTGTGGTCAGAGTGAGATGATTAATAGTCACGTGTCCACATAAAATCTATTTTCTTCTTCAGTTCTGCATTTCGCTTAGGATGGCGGTGGAATTAGCGGGGCCGTTTTTACGGGTTGTAACCGGCTTCGTTGTAGCGTTTGGCCTCACTCTGCTGGAGAGAACATTTACACCGACAGGTTTTGTCTCATCCAAATTTCCAAAGCCAGACTTTGTTGGCGACAAAGGTGAGCTTTGGCATCACAGACCCCTCCCTTTGTGAGTGGGACACCCGCTCTTCAGCTTCCCAGCTGCGACAGATGGCACCAGTCGCCCAAATGCCATAAGTGACCTTTGAGAAATCAACAATTCCCCCTTGACTTGGAGAAACAGGCAAGGTCCTTGCCAGGCTCATCCCTTGTCTTTGTAGTTGGGCCCTTCTTGCGCTTTGCTGAGAGACCAGCGTCAGCTCCACCTGAAGGCTTTTGTCTCCGCTGAAGTCAATGGGAGCATTTCCACTGATTCCAGTGGGGGTGGGATCAGGCTGTGTACCCCAGGGGGAAAGGAAGGGGTTAACCCCCCTGCAAGCAGACTCCCTGGTGGCTATGTGTACATCCTTTTATCCAGACTCATCGGAAGCACTTATGAAATAAAGCCTTTTCTTTAGAAAAGTAATGATGATACAGCAAAGCCAAAGTCTATTTAAGGGGCAGCCCTTCTACATTCCTGTAATGTCTCCAAACATATGCTGTCGGTGCAATTTGGAAACAGGCCCCGTGCTGGTCCAGCTCCGCTCCCGTTGAAATCCAGAGGAGTGTTTGGGGTTTGGTTTTGAAACTATTTATTTATTTAGGAAGTGTTAACAAGTTTACAAACCCTTGCCAAGTGACTGTCTGAAACAAAACAATCATTGCAACTGTTAGCTTTTGTTTAAAGAGACAGGAATGTAGTCATCAGCTCTTTCTCATAGAATCATAGACTATCAGGAGGTCATCTAGTCCAACCCCCTGCTCAAAGCAGGACCAGTCCCCAACTAAATCACCCCAGCTAGGGTGACCAGATGTCCCGATTTTATAGGGACAGTCCCGATATTTGGGGCTTTTTCTTATATAGGCTCCTATTACCCTCCAACCTCTGTCCTGATTTTTCACACTTGCTGTCTGGTCACCCTAATCCCAGCCAGGGCTTTGTCAAGCCTGACCTTAAAAACCTCTAAGGAAGGAGATTCCACCACCTCCCTAGGTCACCCATTCCAGTGCTTCACCACCCTCCTAGTGAAATAGTTTCCCCTAATGTCCAACCTAAACTTAACTGCTTAATACCCTGTTACAGAGAAAGCATCCTTACTGCACCACTATCATTTCTAGCAGAAATCAGTGGGACTTTTACCAGCAGCTTCAGTGGGAGCAGTTGCGTCAACACTGAGCAAATATGAAAATCTCACCCCCGGCTTTACTGGTTAAGAGAGAGATTTTTCTAAGGCTATGTCTACACTAGAGAGCTTATGTAACCCACACACCTCCTGGGTGTGGTGTTCCGTCCCCTCTAGTGGCACCAAGACCACTTTTTTAGAGATTTATGAGTCTGTTACAGCTTTAGCTAAGGGCTGTGTGGGTTTTAGCTCATGCAGTAGAGGCTCATGCACTAAACTCCCGAGGCCCCAGGTTCAATCCCGCCTGCCAGCGACCGTCAGCATAATAAAACCACCTCCTACAAGCGGCGGTAGCTCTGTCGGTGGGAGACACTCTTTTGCCGACACACCACTGTACACACTACCACTTATGCCGGTGTAACTTATGTCGCTCAGGGGGGGTGGAATATTCACACCCCTGAGCGACGTAAGTTTTGCTGACATATGTGGTAGTGTAGACGTGGCCACCAGCATGAAGAGATTTAGAAGCACACATCTCATTGACTTCCAGGGGGATTTGTGCTCCTAAATCCCTCAGACACTTTTGAAAACTTCCCCCTTCAGAAAAAGTTTCTGGGGTTGGAAAGAAAGTAGAAAATACAGAAAATAAAGTAGGAAAGTCTGTAATTTTGACTGAGATAGTTAGGATCATAAGAACGGCCATACTGGGTCAGACCAGTGATCCATCTAGCCCAGTATCCTGTCTTCCGTATCCACAAAGCCTTTAATTTTCCTCCTATTCTTTTCCATGATCTCACAAACCCATTTGCTGGCTAATAACTGGTAAAGGCTGCCTGATATTAAATACACGGACCAGTGTACGTTCTGACTGGAGAAACCTGGACAGACTGTACTCCTGTGGGTACTTGCAATTCTAGAAACCACAGAATGTGTGTGAAGCAACCCTTCTGCGACCCCTTGGCTTGTGTAGTGATTTGCTAGCTAGATATCCCCCCCCCCCCCCGCAATTAAAATATACGTTTTAAATGGTGAAAATGGAGAGAAAAAAGACCCTTTGCCAGCAGGACTGTAAAACCTCCCTCAAATTGGCCAGGTCACAAGAGACCCAAAGCTAATAAATTGATCTTACATTCATATAATAAACTAATTTATTAGGTTTTTATTTTAAGAGATGGTGGTATTAATTAGATTGATGTGGGCTATAAATCACTTGGTTTGGATAAGCCCTCAGATACTTGTAATTTAAATTAATACAACTGCAGCTTAATTAATCTGATTAAATCCCGGGCCCAGTCATATACAGCTTGCACCATGCAGGAGGTAAGTGACAGAGGGAAAGAGTACATTAATGGAATGCAGATTTCTCATTGGGCGTTGGATCTGCTCAGCTGGTGGATGGTGGGGGAGGGCAGGCAGGAGCCGAAAATGGCCTGCAAAGGAGGTGCCCCAATAAAAATGAAATGGTACAAAACTGTAACTAAAGCCTTGTGTATAATGGCCGTTGCCCTGGTTACGGCCACCAGCTCAGATAGGCAACGCTGCTATTTGTACTGGGCCAGGAAACAAAGTAAGCAATGCCAGTGCAAATGGTGGCTCATAGCAATTTACTCTGTCTACACTATGGACTTGCTCTGGGACTGCTACCCTGGTGGCCGGGCACTGGTGGCTAAAATCTGGCCAAGGCCTTGTGTAGCCGCATTATGAGGCAGTGAGCTAGGCAGATCCTGAACTTGGCAATGTTCTAGCAATATTTCCATGAGGATTTGATGTTCTTACACCATCTCCCCAATGAATTAATGGCTTTTGTCAGAATCACTCACCGCCTGATGTCCCCCGGTATTTAGATTTTTCTCCCCTTGGTAGGATAACTTGCTGCTGTGTAGGTGAGGTGGAGTGACGTTCCTTTCCAGCAGCTAATGCTTGCGCTTCTTGTCATGTTATGAATCCTGAATACTCTCTCACTCCTCAGCTCACGCTGGCACCACCACAAAGTATGATCTTACTGGTTCTTTTAGACCTAGGAAGTGACCAGAACAGGGCTTTAAGCCAGTTCTGCTGGGGCAATTTGATGCACTAGGCTGTAGGCTAGGGAGGTCTTGAGTTTTGGGTTGAACAACACCACTGATTAAAACGCGTCCCAGGCAGAATCTGTGTTTGCCCAAGATGTTTGCTGATATTGTTCTTTCTCCCCATTTGTTTCATTTCATTTGTGTATGTGTGTATTGTGCACGAGGATTTCCATGCTTTCTTGTTGACATTTCCTTTATGAACCATGCAAACTTGAAGCTGGACTAGTGTCTATAGAACAATTTACTTTCGATTAGAGGCTCCGGGCGGACAGCAGTGGAGATGGATGCTGTCTCTCTGTCCGCAGAACATAGACAGCTGTCGTTCCAGCTTCTTCACACACTCCCACTAATCTGTTGTCCAAATCCTGAGCTCTATGGCTAGGACTGGAATTCATTTTCTATTGACCGAAATTCCATCCTTGGTGCTTCCTCTGAGTCTGCAAGCAACAGTTCTGAGTTCTAGGTTTGATGTGGGCTCCTGTTCACTAGTAACTAGGTAACATCCCCTACAAAGAGGCTGCCAAATAATCACTACTTTTGGTCACTAATGACTTAGTCCACAATCCAAGCACTTCTGCATATAAAACTAGGTTCCCTGAGCCAACTAATTCCTCTGTGGTACATGTGCTATGAAACAGACTTTCTTTACAGGTGAGAGGTTATTGTAGTGATTGGCTCTCTACACAGTACCCAATAGAAGAGGGCAGGGGAATCTTATTAATCCAAAGAGAAACCGGCTTTGTGGTTCAGTCTTTTGGGCTATCAGTAATTGTCTCCAAGAAAACCTTATGAGGCATTGATAGTAGTGACCCTTTTAGCTCAATAGATAGAAATTAAATTCCCCATAGACTTCGCTTTTAGCATGAAACAGTCTCCCACTATTACAGCTGTAGATATTTGCCTTACAAACATTTTGGATATTCTTATTCCCACCCGAGTCTGGAGATGAAGAAGAAGAAGAACAGTGTTGAAAACCCTAAGCAAATTTAACATGGAGGAATAATGGACCAATCAGAGGCAATGGTCTCTTAATGATCTCTGGCCAGCAGAGGAAGCAGGTGTAAAACAATAGCTTTATTTGTGGACATTTTAATTGGATCGTTCCAAGGGAAGCTGTTGAGACGTCTCTGATTTCTCAGACCTAGCGGAACTTTTAGATCTGTTTCAAAAGCGTTTCTTAATGCTGCGTTGGAGTCCTGCCTGTTGGTCATGGTTCTGACCTCTAGTGTGAACTAGTGTTTATATGAAATCTAATTGGTTCGCAAAAGAGAAATGAAAAATGAAAATGGTAGGGTAATCATAGATTTGTGTGTTTCTAAGGTAAAGGGATAAACAGGTTTCTGGATGAAGAGATTTACATGAAAATAATTCTGGAGATGTTTTAATTTTTTGCTATGTTTTGCTAGAGGTCTTCATCAAATGATATTATTTCTCTTATTAATACTCAATGTTGCCTTCATCTTTGCTAAGTCTGCTGGCCCATGGTGCTCATTGGAACTTAAACCATAAACCAACACTGAACAATGATGCATTATTTATAGCAGACCTAATGTTGTAGGGCTGACAATAGGGCAAAGCTTTTCTTGCTTGTGGTCAGTAATCCATAAATAAATACATCATCTATTTAGGTTTGTAGAGCAATCAGATAGGTGGGAATAGCCTTCATCATACAAGGAGGGCACAGAAGATGTGGTGAAAGGCTTTCAATGCAAAATGGTCATTTCCAAATGACACTGTGAAAAGCTGTGTACTTAGAAGGGGACTAAAACCTATACAACCCTAGCGTCCTTCCTAGTGCCAACCTATGGAACTGTATCAAAGAGACAGGGCTATAGGAAAGACTGGGATCAAGTCTCCGCTGTTTTCACTGCAGGAATAGACCCAAACTGGCTAGAATTCTTTGTGAAATATGCAGCAAGTGAGGAAATTTTGGTTTGTATCTAAACTAAATGCATCTCAGGCACAAGAGTGGGCCTGGTTTCCGAGTAGAGACCAGAGGCACAAAATTCAGATCGCTCTCCACAGCTAAATTCTTGCAGAGTTTTGGGAGCTGGAATTGTAGCCAGGTCCAGTATATATAGAGATCAGATCGAACGTTCAGGAATGTTTTCATTCAGGCCCAAACTTTGCTTCTGAGGTATCATCAGCTGATGCCAAACTAAGGTGTGATTGTAGCTGCATATATATATAGCACCCCATCTATTAGCAGGATCAAACCCAAGACCATAAGCACTGAAAGCACAAAGTTCTGCCCTTTGAGCTACAGCAGTAGTTACTCCAGTAATAGCTGGTTGTTATATTTTCTAAGGCCAGCCACTAGAGGGCGACATGATCACATACTCTAAACCTCTTTAGTGGCTTGACTATATTTTCCCAAGCATGTCTTTTTACCATAAGCTTTGAACACCTAATGAACCACTGGAAGAGTTCTTAATTTTTGGCACATGAACACATTGCCTAGCACAAAGGAGCATGATTGTTATTTCTGAAGGCAGCCCCCACTGTGCAGAACTCCTTGATGTCGTGTTGTTTACACTGAAAACCAGTCCTGGTCAGTAAGTTTCTTAGCAAGGTATGACATTTGAACAAATTAACAGATCGAGACATCAGTGGGACCCATTCACAACCAAAAGGGCTGCAAGGGGAAACACATAGATTTTTTTTTTTAACATTGAGCAAATATTATTTTTCATAATCATGCCTGTTTACAAGATTCTATCCAACTGCCACATAATATACTCAGACGTGTCCAGTAATAATGTATTTTATTATATTGGCGGTGAACCTGTTGTTTAGAAAAAGGCAGCGAACTAATATGACAGTACAGGAGACTGATTGAAATGAAACAGATGAGATTAATCTAAAAGCTACCCAGTACGTGCTGTTCCTATAAATCCTGCATAATTTTTGTGAATTTAATTTTCCCTAATCCATCCAGCCCACTCCAGTAGTCTTGTCAGATCTTAAATAATGAATCAGTTGGGGTGTCTCTTTGTATAGAAAATAAGGCAAGTTAGGACTCGGCGTTGCAGAACCAAATCCTAACTCATGTAGTTAGCCCCACTGAGTAACTCATGAGAGTCAGGATTCATTGCATTTAGAAAATACCAGGTAGCAGAACAAATGCTGCGGTTATAAGTCAAATCAAAGGGCGTGTATTTTACTTGCATGGAGTTTAAAATCCTATTTGTTTTGGTGTAACTTTAGAAATAAAGCCCCTTCTCTTTAGAATGGAATACGAATGGTTTCATCTTTTTTATATAAAAATAGCTCAGTGCGACGTTGGTATTTAAAATCCTCTTTGGCCATACTTTGCCCTGTGTCAAGGTCTGACACTTGCTCATGCTAAAAGCCATGGCCTCAGCTCAGTGCTACGGTTGGATCTGCTGCAGGGGTATAAGAGTCTGCCCCCGAGGATCAGATTGTGGGAGCGGGGCTCTAGTTTGCAGAAAGGTACCATGCAACGAGCATATTTTAAAGACAGGACTTCTATATTTGCAGTATTTTCCCCCTCCGCCCTCCCGGTCCCCCTAAAAATGCGGCTGCAATTGTCCAGCCATAAAGTCCACTGTTAGGGGGCATTTCATACTGTTATGTCACTCCCATTTATCCCCTCTTCCCGACGTACAGCTGCAGAAGGGGACAGCCCATAGCAGGAGGCTGAAGACCAGGAGAGCAGGGAAAGCCTTCTCTGTATATAATAATAATAATGCAACACCCATTCTAGGAAGAATGATGAGGATTTATGCGTAATAAATATTTATGAGGGCAAGCATAATGAAATGAATGTGTATTATACAGAGAGTCCCTTAGGGCCTGGCTATCAAATGGCTTTTTCCCCCTCTCTTTTTCTTTTTCTGTTATACAGAATTGTCCTGATGTCCCTGGGTTGTTGAGCAAATTGCTTACTGTGTTGCTCACTTACACAATGCATGTTATTAAATGTAAGCAGCTGCTCCCCGTTTGGCATTGTTCACACATACAGAACAGGAGGGCACGGACACTTTTCATTCTGTGAGTGTTTCCTGTAGCCCACGAGTCACCACCAGCTTGGAATAACTTTGGCAAGGATGATCTCCCTTGTCCCCCACTCTCCATGGGGTAACGTTCCCAGATGGACTCATTCTCCCAGACGACTGAGCATCGGGGATCTGTCTTGGGGCGAAGAAATGTAGCAAAGCTGGTGAGGAGTTGTCATGCTGGGGAAAGAACGGCTTTGTGGGTAAGGTGCTAGACTCATGCCATGCCTACACACGCACTGCGTCAAACTCAGTAGGTTGACCAAGGCTCAGTGCCATTTGGGGAGGTAGTTTTACTGTGTTGTCTTAACGGGGCACTGACGTCAGCCGGAGACAAATGTGAGCGTAGACACATGCACAAGTAGGTCAATGCGCAGCGACTTAGAGACCGAATTCTGTAGTGCAGACCAGGCCTAGGTCTCCAGAGCCCTGCGTTCGCTTCTTGTCTCGGCCACCTGTCTTCTTGGTGACCTTGGGGAGTCACTAAGGACTTGCATACACAGGGATACTTGGGAAAGCTAAGGGCTGGTCTACACGACTGCTTAAGTTGATGTAAGTTACGTCACTCAGAGGTGTGAAACAACCACCCCCCTGAGCAACGTAAGTTACATTGACTTAAAGCGGGTGTCTGCACCGTGATATGCCAGCGGGAGTCGCGCTCCTGCCAACACAGTTTCCGCCTCTCACGGAGGTGGAGTAATTACGCTGGTGGGAGAGCGCTCTCCCGTCAGCATGGCGCGTCTTCGCCAGACACACCACCGCGGCGCAGCCGCATTGGTGTAACGCGGTAGTGTAGACTAGCCCTAAGACAAAGTAACAAAAGGTGTGACATTAAACCACATTAAACTCCTATGCGGATGCCCTCATTCAGAAGTAAAGTGTCTTAATCCTCCTTCAAAAGGGCGTAAGATAAAGCAAATGAAAGCCACTTTGTTTCTGGATCAGAGCATTCACACAGGGGTTTGATGACTATACTACTTTAGTTAATTCACTGGGGGTGTCTACACTTCAAACACTGCAGCGGCACCATTTTAGCGTTTCAGGGAAGATGCTACCTACGCCAACAGGAGAGGTTCTGCCATCGGCGTTAGGTACTCCACCTCCCCAGGAGATGATAGGTTGACAGGAGAATTCTCCTGTCCATAGGCTCTGACTCAGTTAGTGCTCTGGGGCTGGAGCACCCACGTAAAAAAAACAGTGGGTTCCTCCGTCAGTGCCTCCTCCAGCCCCTTAACCCCCAGCACCTCCTGCCCACTGGCGGCCCCATCAATCAGATCCTCCCCCTCCCTCCCAGCGCTTCCCGCCCACCGTGATCAGCTGTTCCACCGTCTGCAGGAGGTGCTGGGGGGGAGGAGGTGGAGTGAGGGCGGGGTGCACTGGGGGTGTGTGGAATGGGGCAGGAAGTGGGTTTGGGGGATGGGTGGAGTGGGGATGGAGTCTGGGGCAGAGTGGAGGTCGAGCACCCTCCGGCAACTAAAAAAGACGGTGCCTATGCTCCCGTCGACTTAACAACATCCACATCGGGGTGAGGTCAGTTTACCTGTGTTGCTTGGGGATGTGTGGATTTTTCACACCCCTGAGCGATGTAGTAATATCGACCTCATTTCCCAGGGTAGATCACTTCCCAGTGTAGTGTCCATCTAGACAAGCCATAAGTCGCTCTGTGCCTCGGTTCCTCATCTGTGAAATGGGGGTATAGTCGTTTTGCCTTGTCTGTCTTTTCTCTTCAGATTATTAGCGCTTTGGGACTGTTTCCTGCTGTGCATTTGTTCAGTGAATAGCACAACGGGTTCCTGATTTCAGTTAGGGCCTCTATTGCCACTGCTAATAATTGTTCATAGGCTGGAAACAGACTAGAGCTACTAAGCGCAGATCAGTATTAAAGGCTTAGAAATATTTTGGTTCTGACCCATTTCTGGGGTGTTTGGCTCCAGGGCTTGGGTTCCGACCCCTCTCGAATGCAGGCCGTCGCTCTTCGTCCATTTCTTATGTCTTTAGCAGCACAAAATTGGAGACGATGCTTTAAAAGGGACAGAACCCCAAATGCTGCTTTCTAGCTGCCTCGGGGAGAGCCGTGCTGAGCTTGGGAAGTTTACAGAAGCTTTTATGATTCCACCAGGCTTGTGGCGGGATTTCCCTTCTGCTCTTTCCATAGCCAGGCTCTTATGCAAACCAGGAGGCTTGTATGAGATTTATTGCTCTTATACTTGAATTATTGCAGATTTTTTGGAGTGCTGCAATAATGTCTCCCGCATGGGGAACAAAAGGCTGAACTACAAACACCTGCCACTGCTGCTGTTGCTCTGTTATCATCCAGAGTCTCTCTCTGCTCAGAACACCTGAGGCTCTGCAGATACTGAAAGGTTGAACGAAGCTGCCTGCTGAAGAGAACAGAAAGTTCCTGCTGGAAACATCTGAGATGCTCTGCCGTAAGGCTTCTTGCTTCTAAGAAGTGTTGGAGCAGAAATATCAGCACCTGGGAAGGTGGAGCTCCTTTTATTGGCACAGTTGTGTTCCTGAAGTTTGCTGTTAGCTGCTGCTTGTGGGGAGGAGAACATCTGATGCTTGAGAAGCGTAGCAGGAATGGTTCTTCCTTCCGGCTTCCTCTGTCTAGAAATACCATAATAATTTGTTTAAAAAGGAGTAGGACATCCCTGGGACTGTTGAGCTAGCTACATCCCACCTGGGAGAGGTTAACTTCTCACCTGGAGTCAGTAAGGGCCAGCTCCTGTTGGTCCCACACTTCAGTGGGTGTTTTGCCTGAATAAATCCTGCAGGAGCTGAGCCCAAGTCAATGTGACTCCTTCTGAGATCACCTCGTCCATGCTCACACCAGAGGGGCCTTGGCGTTACACTTAGCAAATGGCCAGTTGTGGGTGAAGATGCTCCAGGTCAGAAACACCACTGGAATTCTGCTTCCCTACACCCAGGTGGTATTTATTTGTATTCCACTAGTGTGTAGGGTCCCCAGAACGTGAGGCACTGTGCAGACACAGAGTAGGAGACAGACCCTGCCTCAAATTGTTTACAATTGAATAGACGGGAGGCAAAGGGAGGGAAAAAGAAATATTATTATTTTATTAAAGCTGGTTGAAAAATGAAGGGTTTTTTTTTTCCCATGGAAAATTTACTTTTAGTTGAAACAATAAACACCAAAATATTATGAAAAGTCAAAATGTTCTGCACAGACTCTTTCTGTGGAAAACTTAGTTGAATCGACAACGTAGCCCTAATTCTGATTTCCATTTTACAAAATGGGAAACCGAGGCACAGAGAGATGAAATGATTCACCTAGGGTCACACAGGAAGCAGAGTCAGGAACCAAACCCATCTTCAGAGTCTTCAACCAAAGCCATCCTTCCAGCTTCATCCTGGTGCTGGTGACCTCAGTGGGTGGATTTTCCTCCATGATCTTGATGACCAATGTGGATGAGCTGTCATTAGCCAGGTCTTGCGTAACAATATGGACTCTTCTCTGGTATCACTTAGCTTCACTTTGATGCAGACCATGCTGCTAGGCCTGGCCCTGGCACGCCCGCCTGTAGTTCTGTGGGTTTGGAGTAGAGCCTGAATACGCCAGCTCACTCCTTGCTCCTGGGTGTGGATCATCTGATAGGTGCACAGATTGATGCATCTGCCTGAATTAGCCACAGAATTTGGCCCATAATTCCTCTTAATAGTCCTGAATCATGGCACTCGCTTACACAAGCAAAGTGCCATTAATCTCCCCACGCAGAGCCTATCCCATCTGTACCATTTTAGTTCTTGTTGCTGTTTTGAGGATGGGGGGTTTCAAAAAGAGCCTAATGGAGTTAGACCCTCAATTCCCAGTGGGATTTAGGGATCCAGCTCTCAAGTCTATTTAGAAAATCTGAGCCTAACCAAAACTGTGCTGTCAAACAGCCAAAGGAATGTGGGCTCATTATAATCTGTTGTCCAGCAAGATATACTGTAGCTCTAGATACACAACAGAGAATTGGATCAGAACCTTACAGCCCACCTCTAATGCATGCCTGAGAACCACCCTCACTTCTCCAGCCAGAGCTCTGAACTGTTGGCTCAGGCAGTCTGTCAGTAACTAAGTGTCAAGTGCAAAGTTAAAATTGCATAACTAGTAAACATGGGAAACTTGCTTCCCACCTGCAACCTTTCTGTTTTCATAGTTCATTGAACAAGCTAATAAACAGAAAGATCTGGATTAAAGAGGCTTCTTTGGTAAATGAAGGGGTTTTATTTCCACCGTGCTCTGTGCTTTCCACACTGCAGTGATAAAACATCTCTCTTCACTAGCCAACCTATTCCCTATTTCCTAGCTCACACCACTCAGTCTCCTACCCGTTTTGGAGATGAATGCCTTCTGGTTTATAGAGCGACCTCGTTCAGCCCGCTGGAGGGCAAAGGAGTCACTGGGATGTTATCCCTCTCTCGGGCCAGAAATGCACCTGTACAGCTTTGTACTAGCGTGTACTGAAATAACTTTTTGTTATTTGCCAAGCTACTGAGGCAGCGGTCTTTTTGCAGCCTCTCTCAGCGCTCCCAGAGCACTTTATAATTTCCACTGCTGAGCAGACTTGGAGAAACAGCCAAATGAGCTCTGCCCCTGTTTTCATCGCCAGTGGCTGAGGATGGTCACACGATACGTTTTATTTAAAAAGCAAGGGAAGCTGTAACTCGCGGGCTGCACATCACCAACACTTAAAGAGCTGGCGACAAATGACTAAGAACCCAAACCTGCACCCAGGCAAGTGGAGCTCATGGTTAACGACTGCCCCAGTTTGGATGTGGATTTGCTCCAGGTGGGGGGGTGAGTCGAGGCTCCAGTTCAGGCCAGCAGCTCCAATTTTGATCAAACTATAATCCCTAGATTTTTTTTTTTTTTACACCGGGTATATTCAGTGTGTCTCCCATTTGCGTGATCTTTGGGTCCAAATCTAGCCAGGGTTCTGCTGGGGGAATCCTGGCCTGTGGAGCAGCAGAGCTACTCTGACGGCTGCTGGCCCCTGCCCCACACTGCTGTGAGTGTGTGTGTGTGAATGGGGAATGTAAGTGGATCTGTGCTGTCATGGAGCCACCAGCTCTGCACCTCTCCCGGCCCACCCTCAAAACCCTTTTGCGTATTAAAGAAAAAGCTGTCCCCATGGAGCCTTATAGCGCCACAGGGCGCAGATCTTCCTCTTCCCACAGCTCCAGCCACCCTGTGCGCTTCTTCCGCTGCCTAGCAAGCCTTCCGCTCCCATAGAGAGTGGGTGACTAGGGTTTGACCCTTAAAAAGAGAATAGGGTGAATACACCCACTGGCCGGGGTCCTTGCTCAATTACACCTCTGTCCTTACTGCCCTAAGTTCCCATTCAAGTCAGTGGGCAGTTGCCTAACGAATAAAATGAAGGCCCTTATCCTGCAATCAGATCCACCTGGGTCAGTTTGGCTGAGGTTAAATCCTCAGTTTGTTTCTAATCTTGAGGTTCTTGTGTGCTAGCCTAATACTGCAATGCTTGGGTTTTTGCAGGGAAATGTTTGTTTCCCCTTAAATATTTATTTATCTATCTCCCTCCCGGTAGCATTTCTTGGACAACTTTTTTAAAAAGATTGACTGTGTTCCCATTTCCCTCTCCAAAAATATTCTAATCTGGGACTGAAATTGACCCGCCCCGCCCCATTAGTGTTTGCAAAACACTTTGAAGAGGAAAAGCGCTAAGAGTGAAATGTTTATATCCTTTAAATCCTACATATTCTTGGGGGAAGGGAGGATAGATTCTTAGCCTCCCTGAAGCTTTTAGCAACCTGTTGAATGAATAAATAGTCCTTTATTTTTATTTTTGTTAAATAGCACTCTTCTGGGTCACCCAGCCTTGCAAAGCTACTGGCAGGGCGTGCAAGCTACAGTGCCCCCTCCTCTTCTCCACACTCACACAGAAATACAGAGCCCACCACCAGCCTTTTTATTTTTGTCATGCTCTGGTGCTCGTTTGTTAACCCTGCACCCAGAGCTGGGCGCTTCAGCAAGGAGTGACCAATCTGTTTCCCTCAAAGCTTCCAGCATGCTGCTGCATGGAGAAACAGAAAGGGGTGTGTGTGTGCTGGGTTGTTGGCAGAGGTTCAGGCGTCTCTAGTGGACACCTAAAGTGGGACTTGAGTGTGTGTGTGTGTGTATGTGTGCAAGCAAGCAACTCACATAGTCTCTAACATTCACACAAGATGGCGATGGAGTGGAGGGAGACTCAGCTCCCCTCTTAAATGTTCTTCTGCTGGACATTGAAAGAGCCCTGCTTTCCCCCCCCCTGGAGATTTTAAGGGTTTACATGGCGCTGGAGGACTTGCTTTGTCTCTGTTTTTTCTCTTTGACCTTCTGTGTCCTGGCTGTGGAAGGTAATCAATGCTGCTGGGTTCTCTTTTGTGTGGTGGGTGAAGGGGGGGATCAAGGGGTGTGTGATGGGGGGGCTGTATTTGGGGGCTAGCCCCTTGCCCTCCTCCTCTGAGCCAGCAACCCCAGGGGGCTAGTGCAGAGCTGGGCAAGGCTCCGTCTCCCACTCCACTCCCTTCCTTCCCCGCTTGGCACTAGGAGCGTGCACCTCACCCCTGACAATACAATCACCTCGCTGCCCGGGGGGGAGAATTGCAACTCCCGGGGGGCTGCGGCTGGTGCACGAACCGGCGCGGCGCGGCTGCCGGAGCCCGGCCAGGGTCATTAGCCGGGTTGTGATCCGCAGCGAGGATTTATTTGTTCGCGGCTGAGCGAGCCCGGCACCCGCCGCCCCCGAGCCTGGTGCCCGGGCGGCCCGGCCCCTGCGCCCGCCAGCGGGGCCAGAGAGCGCGGCGGGGCGGGGGGGAAACAACCCGCCGGGCTCGCCAGGCTCGCTGCCCAGTGCCCGGCGGGGCTGGAGCGTGGTGCAGACGCGGGGCTGGGACACACACAGATACACACACACACACACACAATCTGTTGCAAAAAGTTGGCGGGGCCGGGCTGGGATTTGAAGGGCGCCCCCGGCCCGGCAGATCCCGAGTTAATTTCAGTGCACTGGGGGGGGGGGGGGGTTATTCTTCCCCCCCCCCCGGTTTACAGCTGCGCGGGGCGGGCGAGCTCGGAGCGGTGCCCGCAGCCCGGGCTCCGGGAGCGGCCGCTCGGGGCCATGTGCTACCCGGGCGGGGCGGCTCCCTCCGGAGCGGGGGCGCTGCCTCCCGGCGTGTCGGGGCGAGGGCAGAGGGGGAGCCCAGGCGGGATGTCCGGGGGAGGGGGGTTTCTTTAGGGGATGGGCTCCTGGCAGCAGCCCCTGCTCCCCCCCCCCCGGGAGACCAGAGACGGGGGGGGGGAGAAGAGGGGCTTTTGCCCCGGGGCGCTGGTGGCCCCCCGGTTTTCCCCCTGGGGGTGGGGGGGGGGTGTTGCCTCCGCCACGTGCCTTTGCTGCCTGTCCCAGCCATTGCAAGGGGAAGAGCAGCAGCTGCACCCTGGGGTGGGAGTTGCCCCCTTGGCCAGCGCTGGGGCCTGGGGAAGGATATGGGTCGGTGGGTGGGAACCTCTGTCTATGGGCCTGGGCGGTGGGGGGAAGCCACGTGCCCCAAAGCCAGGGAGAGCAGTCAACCCCCCCCCCAAGTCTGTGCCTACCCCCGTCCTTGCCCACCCTTCGGGCTTGAGCAGGGCTCCCATCCTGAGCGGCTTTCAGGGGTCCAGGGCTACCACTGGGCTCCTATGCACAAGGGGGGCCCTGGCCTCTCCTCTCCAGATTTGGGGGGGTAATTCACAGGGGCCATTCCCCTCCGGCAGGCTCAGCGCTGAGGGGGGTGGGGAAGGGAGGGCATGGGTGGCAGGGAAGATGAAGGTGGCAGGAGAGGTGTAGGGGTGAGACAGAGGATGAGGGAGGCGATGGAGAGCAGTGGTCAGGCTGCTCTGAGATTAGGTTGTTCCTTGGCTCCATAGCACGAGATCACTTTTCTATGGGCGGAGGAGAACTTGCTGGTTGGATCTTAGCCTGTTGAGAACTCAAATCCGCATTTCTGATGCAGCCACCAGCAGACTCCAAAGGTCTGGGCCTGAAATGCCAGCTCCTGGCTAGCAGGGTCACAGTGGATGCTCCCTTTGGGCTCTGCAAAGCCTTTGTGTTGTGCATGCAAAACATCCAGGTGTAATTTTCAAGCAGGGGAAACTCTGCATAAAGCTTTGTGTAGCTAATGGACACAGCCTCCCTTCTTCAAATGGGAACCTCTTGGTGACCATGAAATCTTGCTTCGAATATCTTCCAGTCAGGCCCTGGTGCCTCGTTATACCTTTATTAAAAAAAAAAAAAAAAAAGCACTATGACTCTACTTTTCCCTTCACCCATACCAATGCAGTTTTCTTAGTTCTACCATATTAGCAGATATTTAGTTGATCAATCAAGTAATCCAATAATAAACATACCAGTCACTCCCCTGTTTGTCAAGTATCAGAGGGGTAGCCGTGTTAGTCTGAATCTGTAAAAAGCAACAGAGGGTCCTGTGGCACCTTTGAGACTAACAGAAGTACTGGGAGCATAAGCTTTCGTGGGTAAGAACCTCACTTCCCTGTTTGTGTGGATCTAAATCCTTGACTCTCTGTGTTTAACCGTAGAAGCTTTCACCAAGGTTTGTTCACATTGTGGACCTTTGGATCCATTGCTTCTTCCAGTGTGTCCACTTGCCCATTTAAGCATTTAACTGCAACTCTGAAAAAGATTAGAAAGTCATGGTTTGATACAACTGCACTATTGCAATATCATGTGCATTAAATGTCCGGTAGACTTAGGTTTTTTTGATTTAAGATAAACACACAAAACAAAGATTTAAACCAGAAGTGTTATGCCTGTTTCACTGCAAATATTTATTCAGTCCTCTGATGGATTCAAGTTCAGCAGAGTATAAGATTTCATTTATGAAAGTATCTAGCCCTTATATTAAAAAGGGTTATCTTCGCAACTTTGAGTGGATGGATGCAGGGATGTATTAACCCTGAGAGATGTGAACTGCTCCTGTTGTCTAAACTGGGAGTTGACTCTGAATCCTACTGATGCTATTTTAAGGGCCAGATTATCGCATAATATGGGTGCAGAATTGCATGCTCACAGAATTACTGTTGCTGCGTGTGTAAATGAACAATGGTACAGGGAAGTGGCCCATTGTCATCTGAGGGGAGCATCTCTTTAGATGGTTGGGAGCATGTGGCCTTAACTTTTAGCCCCAAATAGTGCTCTTGCTACAAGAGTGTAGTTTTTTGTTTCAAAATTAACTTGTCAGATTTTGGGGGCAGGAACCATGGTTCCTTGTGTGTTTGGCAGGAAAAGTGCAGGCAGCCGGAGAAGTATAAAGGTGAGGCAGAGGATGAGGGAGGTAATGGAGAGCAGTGTTCAGGCTGACAGAAGCTGGGAATGGGTGACAGCGGATGGATCACTTGATGATTACCTGTTTTGTTCATTCCCTCTGAAGCACTGGCACTGGCCACTGTCGGAAGACAGGATACTGGGCTAGATGGACCTTTGGTCTGACCCAGTTTGGCTGTTCTTATGTTGAACAAACAGCAGAGTGGGTGGAGCCTTTGGGTACCACTGCAATACTTACTATAATAAATAATAATGATTTTAAAGGGTTGAAACTTTAGTTTTCAAATAAGATTCAAGAAGAAATCTGGAATTCCTTCTCTAGGATTTGTAATGGTGGCTTGCCCAGTTTTTGAAATCTGTGTAAAGAGAATAGTCCAAATTTGTTTTTTAAGTATTGGCTGGTTGTTGTTGTGCTTGGAAACAAAATTATCTCTGCTGTACCATTGCTACTTGCTGGTTTACGCCAGTGCAGAAATATACAGCACAATGTGGAGGAAGGTTCAGAAGTGAAGTTGGTGGTTTTGGTGGTGGTGGGGGAGGTGTGTGTGGTCAACAAATGGGCTTTACTGTGAAAACAAAAGTCTTGAATTGCTTTAATCTCAAATTTATTCTCTGAAAGGTTGAAATGCTTTTTAAAAGTTGTGAATTTGACCCCGTGGCCACTTGTTTCAATCCAAAATTCAAGCACTGGGGGTATGAGACACTTACGAAGAAACTGGAATGGGAAAATCCTCCCCCAGGGACTTTAATGAAGCTACGCTGAGGATCGGGCCCGGCATTTTGCAAAACCTTCTGCTGTCTAATTTGATACAGTTTTCCCTGAAGAGCCAGGAAGGATTTTTTGAAAGACTCTTGCTTGGCCCTGCCAAAGGGGTTTGTATTGCTTTCTTCGCATGGGGCTCTCTAAAGGGATACAGCTTGCATTTGGGCAGCGGGAGGGAGAGGGCTAGCTTTCCAATTGAATGATCAGATGAAATCCATCTAGATTTATGTAATTGGTGTCTGTTGTAAAATCTCCTTTGGGGTTTCTGAACTGTTTTTCTTCCTCTATTACCTAACTTTCGCTCTGTTTTGTTCTTGTCGCATTCTTTCTGGCTCCACAGCCCTGCGGCGTGCTGAATACGCATAGTGCCTTTGCCTAGAACAGTCAGTCATGCTATTGTTCCAGAGGTCACATGTCTTGTCTTTTGCCATGGTAGCCTGTTCATTGCAGGCCATCAACTGCATGCAGATTCATCTGCCCTGATGACTATACTAGTCACCTGATTGCCGTCTTTTTTGTGGGGTGGGCGAATGTTGGTTTGCACGGTGAGGTGAGGGGAGCTGTACTTCCTAGAGACTCAGTTTCCCATTGTGTTTGATACATCCTTGTAGCATCTGCAGTGCCCTTGTGACAGGCTATGTACTGATGCACACAATAATCTGATTTTAAACATGGCTCATTTCCAGGTGCAGGTCTTGAGTTTGCTGCAGTCGTACTGTGGCTGTCGTGACAGACCGTCTTTCTGACAGATCAGTAGGTAACCTCCAATCTCAGGTCTCTAAAATAAAAATCTTTCTGGCATAATTTCTTTCTTTTCTGTTGCACCAGGGAGTGTGGAAATCGAATGTTTCGGGCTCTCTCCCTGCAGCTCCATACAGAGAGCCTTGCCTCACCATGTTTTTAATTTTTTTATACCTTCTTATTCCACCACTTTTAAGATACTCTGAAGCAATAAGAAAAAAAGTTAAACTCTTAAACAAGCAAACAAAAAACCCTTTCCCCATTTCTCATATTTTTTGCAGTGAATTTTGATACCAGTTATTGGAAGTTTGGTCTAGTGGGTAGGGCACTGAACTGAGATTCGGGAATCCTGTATTCAGTTCCCAACTCAGCTTCTGCTGAGACCATGGGCCAGTCACTTAGTTTACCCTTGTATCCCAGTTGCCCATCTTAAAAAGAAATGGGGATAGTACCTCCTTTTTCCCCCCAGGGGATTGTTTGGATAGAATCCATTAATGATTGTGTGGCACTTAAATGCTACAGTGATGAAGAACACGTTGGTACCCAGATGCCATGGAGATGGGCACACTAGAAAACCATGGAGATAGACTGCTGGCTTGCCCTGAGTGTGTGTAAAAGTTTGACTGTGACCCCCTGGTACCATTGTCACTATAGCATTCATGTACAATAGCGGAATCTTTGAGTGGTGTGCCCGTAGGTGACGGTCAGCCATAGGAAGACAGCTGCTCACAGCCACAGGCAAAATGCAGCTGTATTTGCACCAGTGCAAGTACTTAGCATTCTGAGAGGACCCCGCCTGTACTCAACACACTCTTCTAGCATTTGATGGCTGTGATACCATTGAGCCTAGCCATGGTTATATAATTAAGATGGGAATTAATATTTAATCTCATTGTAATTTGTTGTTGGAATCCATCCCAAACTTTTGCATGGGGTTGTGTGTGTGTTATGGAAGTATTATAGTTAGGGGATTTTTGCATGGGTAATTGAAAGAGATTCTTAGTCCTACTGGGGAAGGGTAACCCAAACATTTACAAATCCAGTATGATCATCTTAGTCATTTTGTTATCTGTAGAAAGCAAATGTTTGCTTTACAGGCAGCTGTAATACTAAAGGGAAAATGGTAAATCTTTGTTACAAGTGCTTGCCTAGCACGTATTAGACCAAATTCAACTCTGACGCAACTCTGTCACCTTCAGGAGAGGAACTTGGCCCGGTGTCTATAATTTGTTTTATTTTAATCTTGTTTTATGCTTAAAAAACAACCACCCCAAAGCATTGTTTTATTGTGATACCAGCATTTGCATCAAATGGCCTTCTCGCTAGTGTGCTTTCCATTTCTTGTAGGGAGGACATGGTCTGAACACAGGACTGGAAGCCAGGATTCCCTGAGCTCTGATGTTGATGTTCTTGGGTCCGGGCAGGCCACTCAACCGACCTACCTCAGTTTCCCCATTTTGTAAAGGGAGGATACTACTGGTATTTATCTGTCTGGCAGGGAATGTTGTAAGGTGCTGGGAAAGGGTGACAGAGTTCTCCACACAAAGTAGCTTTATAGCATTTATTCGATTCCCATGCTTCAGTAACCCCAAATACGTTGATTTCTGATTTATTAACCTATAGCTGGTTTATGTTTTTAAACAATGGTGATGCCCATTATCATTTAGGCAGTACAGCCTTTCAACCTCTACTTTACTCTTTCAAAAAGAAGTCCCATTTTCCTCTGATTTGCTTTCCTTCTCCCACCCTCTACCATGATACAGAAAAGCAGCAAATAGTGGTTTGTGTAGCATGCTTGTCCCATGTGGGCCATTATGGGAGGAGAGCCAGAAAAGTGGCAAGGAATTGTAATGTTAGTTTCAGCTGGACAATGAGAATTTGGGCCTCATTCTGGTGGTGGACGGTGGAGATAATTTGCAGGATTGACCGTTTGTCTGGTCCTGTTGGTGGGGTAATTGATTCTTGGTACTCAGCTCCGCAGTGTGGTAATACTGACTTTGCCCTCATCCCTCTATAATATCCAGAGCGATGGTATCTCTGATCAGCTTGATGAGTCGGGCGCATCCGGAAGCTCTCTACAGATCCTAGGGACCTAAACATCACTCTGTGCACGGCTTCCTGGTGCCGGGGAGGAGACCTCAGCAGCATTTACCATGCTGGGTTGCTGAAACCAAACCCTGTCAAGTTCTGTTGGCTTCTAGAGAGAAACAAAAGCTTAACATTAGGTAAAAATCTGCTAGAATGGCAGCTACTGAGAAGTGACCTTCCCTGCAGGGCTTGACTTGCTGATTGTGTGTGGGAGGCCTGGTCCCTAGCAGAGGGGGGAATCTTCCACAGACCACCTCCTCCTGGATGTTCGTTTTTTCCCTGTACCTCCTGCTCTGTCCTTTGCACATCTCAGAGTCAAGGCCCTTTGCCTGCAGATGGTGGATGGGTGATGTTCCTAATTGACGGATGCTCCTATGAACTTTTTATTTCTGTGTGTGGGCTTCTCTCTGTTTCTGGGCCAGAGCCTGCCCTGCTGTCACATCCGGGCAACCCCCTTGATCCATTATGGATCTGCTTTCTGTCAAAAGTCCAACACTGCTCGAAGAGTGCGAAGGATTGCAGGCCAAGTACCTCATTGCCCATCGTAGTGGGTGATTAACATGACCCAGTGCCCCTCATGGGGAGCGAGTGATTTACTCCATTGCCCAGCGTATGGCGTGATTTTAACATGAAATCAAGATCTGCATTTTGGGCCCACGTTATCTGGCTCTGCCTCTTTTAAATGTAACCTAGCTCCTGGTCTGTCTTGGTACTTATTTTTTTTTAAATTCAGTGACACAGATTCATCGTCTGAGGGTTGTTAATATTTAAGAGACGTGTCCCTCCTGCGTCATTGCTGCACGTTTGCTAAACGCTTAGGCTTGGGCGTGAGGGGGAGCAAAGTTTGTTCCAGCGTAGAACCTGGCAGGAGTTTGACTCGTGGAATCTGTGGATGCAGCAAAGTCTGCAGGAGGCTACCCCGGGGGACTTGTGCCCCACACTGCCTCCTGCCACTCCCCCAGTCCCTTCCGGCCTTAAACACTATGACCATGGCTCTGATAGAGCTGTGCTTCTGAGGATTCCCTCGTGAGCTCCCTCACCCAAGAAGGTGGGAGAATTGGAGTACAATGAAGTACACCTTTACCCTAGCTTCACCCTCTTTATTTTCTGGCCCACCTGAAAAGAGCATTGGATGTGAGGATTGGCAGTGCTCCCCCGCTCCGACCCCCTCTTCCCTACTGAGATCTGCTGTGCTTTTGTTCCTATGGAGTTGCAGTGATTTGGCCCCATTTTAATTTTACAATCCAAGACTTGAGCAGGTTAAAATGGATCACCACCTGGGGAAAGATCTCGGAAACTCTTCATGGGTTAAAAGCAGCAATCGCGTTTCAAAAATTCGTTGTCGAATAGATGAGGAAGGAACAGGGCCTGAGAACAGGATATTTCTGCCACCAGGGGTCTCCTGACATTCACTGCCACTACTGGGAGGATGTGAAGGCGACAAACTGTCTTGTGTTTTACCTTCTGTACTTGGAGATTTGCCTCCTTGCGAATCTTTAAATAAGCAATCAATAGACAATTCAGTTAATTGGTGTGACCAGATAGGTCATTACTTGACGCAGTGGATTTCTCATGCTGTCTCTTCTGAATCTATTAAGTATTTTGGGCCAAATTCTTTGATTGCCTACAAGGGCTTTGGTTATCCATCTGTCATGGGCGTATCAGTTGTGACTCCATAGTTTAAAGCTGCCTTGAGCTTTGCACTTTAAAATTGGGACTAAAATCCCTATGCATGACACCTTTCTGGCTGGATCACATCTCCAGACTGGGCACAGTGAGTCGCCAGAGGATAACTGAATTTTCCATGACATTTTTAAAAACTAAAATATGTCCTGGCTTTAGCAGAGGAAGCAGTTAAAAGTGCTCTTTTTGGAACTCTCTGCCCTTTTATTTTTTTTCACATTTCTTTGGGTTTGTCAAACCAACCCAGAGTTTCCAACCCGATACACTCCATATTCTGCTAACATCACAGCCACTTCAAAAAACGCAACGCAGAATTGTTCTCCTAATCTAAGTCACCCAGTTGATCTGTGTTAGTTCCATTAGCTACTTTGGTTTCCAGCCACGTGTGCTAGCTCTGCTCCTGGCAAAGCTTTGGGAAAGCATGCTGGGCATCGGAGGAGAGATGGAGTCTTAGGAGGGAATGGACATGTGGGGGAGCAGGCAGAGTGAAACAGGCGTTGGAGGTGTGAGCAGTTCTGCAGAGGCTTGGAGAGACAGAGGTTTAGCTGGAAGGTTGGGGGTCACTGCAGGAGATGAGGCTTGTGTATGGGTTGTCAGGGGCTGGTTCATGCATGGTCACAGCTGTGTTATGGGCCTGGGTTTGTGCTGAGGCCCCAGTTTGTTTGATTGTCCAGTATTATTCTCTTACAGTGTTTTGTAGAGCATTCTGCAACTGAGGTCGATTGTTCACGCCTGTTGAGACACAGGAAGTTGCGTTGTTTCAGATGCCTATTGGCGTTGCTACCAGTGCAAGGCATGGTGTCGCTAGAGAGCAAGCGTTTACTAGTAATCAGCAAATACATCGCATAGGCTTATTTCCATACTTGCATGGGCAGCATGCATTATTGCTTAGTCAGCACCTTTCTGCGATACGTGCATTGAAGATCAATCGGACAAAAGAAATCCAGCATCTGATCAAATACTGACTGCAAATCTCTCGTCCATGTTGACCAAAACAATAGTTACAATCTCCCTTCTCAAGAATGATTTTGTAAACATAATGTAGGCTGTTGTGTGGTGATAGGAAAACACTTTATCAGCTCAACAATGTCCTGCTTGACAAGTTTATCCCTCAGGCCCTCAGGATGATGTAAACAAGGAAATACTTTAACAACAGAAAAAGATAAAAGAGAGCGATGGGCAGAGTCCTTTCAAGAAGTGCTAAAGAGACCGATGCCAAAAGAAACTATTGACTTTGAGAAAGAGATCAATAAAACTATTAAAACTTGAGAGAGCTGCTGGTGAAGACCAAGTGAGTCAGGAAATGCTGAAAGCTCAAGTTGATGAGACCTAGGATGAGGAAAAGCCTCCAGAACAATGGAAAACTGGGATTATAGTCAAAATACCAAAGAAAGATGACATAAGTGACTGCAATACCTGGTGAGGTGGTACATTCCTATCAGTGATATGTAGTCTGCTGCAGTAGCATCTTAAGTCGAATAAAGGAAGTGGTTGTGGTGAATCTAAAGGAAGAGCAGGCTGGATTTCAATCACAAGATGATGCGTTAGCCACATTTTCACACTAAGAATAATCATCGAATGGCAAAAGGCACTTAAACTTCATAGATTTCAAGATAGCATTTCACAGCCCCCTTTACAATTCATTCCGGACCATCTTGAAGTGCTATGGCATGCCAACAAAAGGCCTTCTATCAAGGTGAAGTTTGCCCAGTTAAAGTAAACGCAGGCTTGAGTGAATGGTTCAAACATAGACACTGTGTCAAACAAGGATGCATTCTTTCACCTCTCCTGTTTGGCATCACTGTGGACGTCACTATGAGAATAAGGGTAGACAGGTACAAAACAGGCATTGCACGGCACAACAACAGTATGCTAGAAGGTCTAGGTTTTGCTGTTGACGTTGCTCTCATAAGTGACCGCTCAACCAGCATACAAGTAAGGACTGAAAGACTGTCCACATTGCAAAAAACATGGGATTAATAAGCAGTTTTGAAAAAGCAAATCTAATTTACACCCCAACTCAGCATTACATTAGAAGGCAAAGGAGTACAAGAAATGAGCTAATGTACGTACCTCGGCAGTAACGTGCAAACCAATGGGGATGTTCAGAAGGAAATAATGGCACAAATTGCAAGGAGTTGCATTCATCAGCTTCAACAAGATTTGGTCATTGAAAAATCTGAAGCTTAAAGACTAAATTACAAATCTTCAACGCCAATGTTATTTGCATTTTAATGTTTGGTGGATTTCCAGCTCTCTCAGCCAAAGGGAAAGATAGATGTCTAAATGCCGTAGAAAAATACTAGTTCTTAAATGGAATGAGCTTATAACAAATGCTGAGATTTGTCAGAGTTCAACAACCCCTTATCTCTCAAGTTATCCAGAAAAGAGGATGGAAATATTGGGGACCTGTGTTAAGACTGAAGCCAGACCATCTGCCTTTGCAGGTGAGCCATTGGGCAATTGGAAGAACATGTAAAGGGGGCTGACTGAATGAATTCCTCTGAACACTACTCAGAGTGGGAAAACGTATGGGATTTAACAACAGAGGGGACATACCAAGAGCAGCCCAGGATAGACAGCGATGGTGGAGCCTTCTTCATGCCCTAAGAGAGATCTAACAGCACGGGAAGGATTCAGGTTCAGGTATTAGTCATGTAAATTACTGCCATTGACAATGATTGTGATTGAAAAATAAGCGTCTTGAAACTCTGATTTGATTTTTTTCTTGGGGTTGCTAACTAGTTGTTTATTGATTGCAGTTTTTGTCAGAGAACACAAAATATTGATCTAAATTATTTAGCCCCTTTTTTCCTAGATCAGAGTAAATCCAACTTATTTCTTCCTCTCTGTGCTGTACTCTCTCATCTCTAAATAATGCACAATGGACATTTTTGCTGAGGAGAGAGACTCTTGGTCCAGAATGTCAAATGTTGATCCATTCATCAGTGGCCCACAGGAGCACACTTTGTATCTCGTGCCCTTTCAAATGTTACTAGTTGGAAACCAGGTTAGGAATGTTGTCTCCAGTGTTGTCATTGGGTTTTCTGTACATGCGCAAAACAAAGGTAAGCAGAGGTTGCTTCCAGCTGCCAGCACAGAATAGCTTCCAATTTAGTTAGTGTTTGTTGCTGCTGCCAGAATTTTTTGCATTAGCAGAGAGAGAGAGTTCAGTGTAGTGTGAAAGGCTTTCAATAACACTTCAGCAGCAGTGTGAGCTGTCAAATTATTTGTTTTACTCTCTGTTCTTCTGTACCAGGCAAGGCACTTTGGTAAAGCTCCTTTCAGCCAGCAGGTGGAGACATTGCCATGGCATAGTTCTGATTTCCCATATGCAGTGACTGAGAGAGACTCTTGGCTGTGTGTGTATTCATTCAGCTCTTCCTTCTAGTTCCCAAATTCTGCACCTTCCCCATACTTAGGAAAGCCAAGAGGCCGCCTTCTAAGCTGTAACAGCACTGCACGGCTAGCTGCTGACAGTATGTCTACAGTGCACATGAAGATAGGATTGTAGCAAAGAGAGACATCCCCACACCAGCTGCAATCTAACTAGCATGGGGAACAATAGTAGTGTAGGCATGGCAGGCTTCAGCACGGGCTAGCAACCCAAGTGGGTTTATACTCCATAACATCGTGAGCAGTTTTCTGCACAAGTGATACCAACAGTGGGAGCTAAAATCCAGACAAAATGTAGGTATCCTTACCAGTGTCCTGACGCTAGAGAAGCCTTTTTACCCTTGTCTGTGCCACAGCATCTAGATGCACCAGTGCAGAAAGACACCATAGGGATTGTTGGGTGACACTTAGCACTGGGGAAATCCAGACTATTGCAGATGTTTGGGAACCAGAGTCCAGGTACCCACATAGCTTCTACATACAGCTTTCTGCAGCTTTCTCAGTGCGATTTCTAGACTCTCTGGCAACTGCCTGGAACCTCTCCACCCCTGCTGCCCTCTCCCTTCAGGGCAAGTCCCAGGGGATAAGCTGCCTCTTGCAGCTCACCTCTCTCAGTTCCTCCCCATTAACCCTGCAGTCCTTCCTTTATAGGAACCACCCAGCCTGGTTCTGCCCAGCTGGGCCTAATTCTTAATCCAGGTCCCACCGAATGGGCTAATGGGGCTCTCTGGCTCCTGTGAACCCTGCCACTCCCAGGGTAGTGTTTGGTTGTGGTTTTAAAAAAAGTACATTGCCCTAGTAGGGAATATTCTCACCAGAAACTTGTTAGACTGGAAATTTCACAGTATTAATTTTTTATGGCGTTTCCTAAGCTGAACTAATTGGGTATTTTGGAGGAGTGGGGGGAAGTGGTTGTGTAAGTGTTTCTTGTAGATTTCATTAAAAAAAATGTGACTTGGATTATCTGAGTGATACATGTACGGGCTGCGTTGGAAAACGCAAGTGATTATAGGCTGGTGACTAATAAATAATCCTCGGCTAATGTGAGGTGAGCTCAATTAACGCTAATCCCGCTCAACAGTAGTAAAAGTGGGATAAAGTCAGTGAGACTTTGCAAGGCTTTGCTGGCCTTTACGTGAGAGAGATGGCGTGGGTGGGAAATAGTCCATTTCCTTTTCTTTTTAATAGAAAAGCAGCTATTCAAAATGGCCAGAAGTCGTCAAAACTAAATTAAATTTCTCCTGCCATCAAGATGCATGCTGGAGCCAGCAGCAGCCGTTAGTTCTGATTTATGGAAATAGTAACTGTTTGGGTTTTAGGTTCAAATGAGACTTGGTCCCTGTCCAGAGGAGCGTGCAGAGTAAGGTACTGATCTTGCCATCAGATCCACATGGGTGGACTGTTTACACTTGCATGGTGCCCCATTGACTTCATTTGGTTTATGCTTGGATGCAATAGGGTCTCCCTGCCCAGATGTAATTGCAAGATCAGGACCTGGTTCTAGACATGATGCAGTGAGAGCAGCAAAGAGCAAGGAGGGTCAGAGCAGAAAGAGAACCAGGGATTACAAAATAAGGGTATTGTATGTGCCGCATTAGACTCAAATTATGCGGCGAGAACCCCAGAACGGTTAATGATGCGCCATTAAAAGCATCTTGATTGGGCTTCAGCGTGAACAACCCATGGCAAGAGATGGGCCAGTTCCCATTTGTTTTGTGTTTTGAAGGTTTTCTTCACAACTGGAAAGGCTTGAGATGTACATTTTTTTTTTTTTTTTTGGTGGGTGTTAATGAAAGCTGAGATTCCAAAGCACAGTTACGTGACAAATTTTAAAAATAAACCAGACAATGACATGGCGGTTTACACAGCCACGTAATCAGAGTTCTGAAACACTCTGATCCCCGATTAAAAACATGACACTGATACCTGGTTATGGGCACATCTTGATGACCTTGCAGTTTAATGTCTTGTTCTTCTTCTTGTCTCCTCTCTTTCATGCCTTCATTTCCCCCTCATGGTTTACAGTGGAGCGGTGAGGCTGTTCGGCTGAACCTTAATGATAGTTGCCCTTAATGACATGAACGGAGGAGGGAGTGGGTAGATAAAGCCAGGCTTTGCCCTCACAATCATGCAAGGCAGGTAAGTAGTGTTAGCTCCCTTCTGCAGCCAGGGCAGCGGCGGTGTAGCTAGGTTTTGTGACTTGTCCACACCCACACTGTATGAGTGGTTGAGCTGGGTCTAGAGGCCACACTGGGTCTCTAACGCTATGCTAATTAGGCCCTGTAGGCTGCCGCGATGGTCCTCACTCAGGTCTATCCTGGGCACCCATGTTGCAGTGGTGTTGCAGATAATCTGTCAGGTCCTTGTCTCTTCTCCTGGGCTGTGCGCTGTGAGATGTGGGGAGACACGTCTTGCTACCATCCTCCGCAATGAAATATTTAAATACGTTTTCCTATTCGTTTTCTTGGCTGCCACATTGAGCTGCATGCTAGCTCATTATTTCTCATTAAGTCCTAGGGTGCACAATTACCTGGGAAATGCAGGGTAGTTAATGGAAACTTGATGCGCCTGACTTCTCGGGCGCTAGGCTTGTCTTTCTCTATGTGCAGTCTGTGACGTTTGACGCTCACACTCCTGGAGTATTTATGGATGCACAAGGAGCTGCTGTCCTTGGCCTTGGCTACCTGCTCCCGCCTACTCATAGATGTTCTGATTGCTAGCGGTGTTGTTTTCTGAGCAGCTCCTGGATAGAACGAGTAGTAGATGCAGATGCTACCTGTCCAGTTTTCTCAAGTTCCTAATGGGACCGAAACAGGAGCTATTCTGGGTAGCAGTCCCTGTGTCTGACTTGTCCGATGGTATTCTACACCGTACCCTGGAGAGAATCTGTAGTTACTTCAGAGCCGCATGTCGGCACATGAGGTAAGTGAGAGCAAATGAAGGGAAACATTTTTTTTTAAATGAACTTTATGTAGTTTAAATATAACTGAGCTGATTTTAGTCACTGCAGAAGCTTCCAGCTCTGTCTGAGAAATGACTGTAACTTGTGCCCAGGGATTCAAGTGTAATCAAACCTCTCTGAGTTCTTTGTACTTTTCACTTCTGCAGAGCTTTGCATCTGAGGAAGTAGGAGTCATTATCCCCGTTTTAGAGAGGAGGAAGCTGAGGCCTGGTTAGGTGAAGTGACCTGCCCCGTCACTGACTAATATGTCAGATCATCATAGTTTCTCATACCATAGCTCCTCCCTCACGGGTCACTGCACTTGTCCGCTGTGTCCACAACCCCTGCAAAGGCCGAAGAAGTGAGATTGCTGTTGGACAGAGATTTTGGCCTGTCCCAGCAGAATGGGCTTCCCCTGCATAACTCTTAGCTGCTTTTTTTTTTTTTTTTTCTTCTTTTTCCCCATGTGACCTGCAAAATCCTCATTAGCAACAGCAGTGGCTGCACTTTGAAGATTTTCACTCTGATCATGCGATTTGTGCTGTGTTTGGAAGTGGAAATCCATTGTGATTTTTGTTATGTTCAGTGGATTTTTTTTCCCCCTCCCTGCGTCTTCTGGGGAGCATGTGATTATGAATACCTGGTTTTTGCACTCCCGGGATGGCTTGTGCTAAACCATTACAAACTGGCCTATTCTAAACAATTCTGCAAACTCCCAGAAGGCAGAAGAAACAGAGAAAGAAGTTTATAGTTTGAGAGGGCTACGGGCAGTGCAGGGCAGCATTAGGGGTATACAGGCCCTGTTCTGTTTAGCCGGAGACAGTCTTTGGAGAAAGACGACTGGGAGGGGTGAGGCTTTGGGCTTGGCGAACGCCGAAGTGGAAGGGATGCCGATGCACGAATGGAGAAGGCGGGAAGGAAGGAAAGAGAGGGTGGGTGCTACTGTTGCTGGTGAAGCACGTTTTTCTAATCGACTGGAATTTGGAATAGAATGGAATTGAGAGTATAAAGGATGGTGTTCTCTGCAAAAAAGAATGAGATTTTAACCCTCTTCCTGGCAGTCTCAGCAGAGGGGCAAAGGAGTGTCTGAACCACGGAGATCGAATTATGTGAGATCCCCGCAGCTTTTAAGCTGAACCCTTGTGGGTCAGGGTGAAGCCCAGTGGTAGGCAGCCTGCAGAGACTTGCTTTGCCATGGCCCATGGTCCTTGCCTTCTTCTAGGAAATATGGCACCTGTCACGAGTTCTAAACCCACCTGGATTATTATCATTTGTTTGATTTTCGTTTCCAATGGAGGCTTTTGTAGAAGCACACCCCTCTGCCAGCCCAGTTCCTGGGAGAGGTAGCTGAATTTCCATTGGTTGAAATATTGCTGGCACCTGTGTATTTGTTCAGCTAGGGCTGTGCATGCGGGCTCCCATATAGCCAAAAAGCTATTGACACTTAATGTCTGGTTCAGAAGCTTCTGTTGTGTTGGCCTTCTAGTACCTGTTCATTTGATTGTGTGATTGTTTTCTCAGAGAACACCAAGTTTCTAATCAGATAGTTAAATAATTCAGCTCTAAGAAGAATGCAGAATTTTGAAATAACAACAATAATTAGCAACACTTGTAGGTCATGTATTTCATCCATAGATCTCAACGCATGATGCACAGGTGGGTAAGTATCCCTGTTTCGGAGATGAAACGTCTTAGACACAGAGAGATCGAGTGATTTATCTAAGGCCAGACAGTGAGCGTGGTGACAAAGCTGGGCATGGAAACCTAGTCTCCTTCCTGGTGTCTTGTCCTCTGTACTCTGCCACGCTGCTTCTTGGCAAAGAAAGAAGAGACACACCCCGTAGCCAACATACCTATGCTGACACCCCTCCACCCGCCGTGTAGACAGAGTGCTTCTGTTGGCATAGCTAAGCTAATGTAGTCTGGGGAGGTGGTTTAATGCGCTGGCAGAACTCCTCCTTCTGTCTGCTTACGCTGCACCTCCACTAGGGGGCTCTGCCATCAGAGCTGTATCAGTATAGTTGTACTGGCTGAGTATTTGTAATGTAGACAAGCCTTAAATGTTGTAACTGGTTGCAATACTAAGCAGCGGTTTCAGAGAGAGGTCTGCCATGGTCATTTAGATGTGACTGGCCTGGGGATCCCTGTCCAGCCCTCCCATCCCTTCTGTTCCAGGCAGACGAGAGCGTAACCTCTTTTGAAGTTGTGTCTACCATCTTGTTCCCTTTGGCTTGCTCAACCAACTAGGGCCTCATTCGGCTGGGGGGGAATGAATTGCTTTAATGGTTTGATGTCAATGCAAAATGCAGGCGTTCAAATCTGAGAGACATTCATCTTCTTGTTCATTGCTGGCAGTTCTTATACAACCTCACGAGGCTTCAGTGATTCTAGATTAAACATAAAGCAACTATTTGTGCACTCTGTGGAAAATCCTGCAAGCTCGATCTGTGTTCTTTGTCAGCTATTCTTCAGCTAGATGCATATGCAGCATAAACTGTTGTTACAAAGTCATGAATGCTGCTCAGCGACTGTAACCTTTTCATAGAATCCTAGAATATCAGGGTTGGAAGGGACCTCAGGAGGTCATCTAGTCCAACCCCCTGCTCAGAGCAGGACCAATCCCCAGACAGATTTTTGCCCTAGGTCCTTAAATGGCTTCCTCCAGGATTGAACTTGCAACCTTGGGTTTAGCAGGCCAATGCTCAAACCACTGAGCTATCCCTCCCCCCCCAGCCTTTGGCAGACCAATCCTTCACATTTTGATATCCTTGTTGTTACAGTCATGTGAACAGATTAATTTAGTCCACAAAATGTTTGTAACAAAGCACTTATGAAAATCTACTACCGGTATTGAAGCCACCTGAGGTTGTGAATGTAATGGATCTCAGCTAGGTGTGCTCTGGCTTGGTAAGAACTTTTAAGGAAAATGAAAACTACTGTCTTGTTCTCACACCTTCCATTTTCTACAGTTTCTGAAGTTCAGGCAGTTTGTTTTGGAAGGCGTGATGGTGTCTTTGAGTCAGATCTTTACAGTCTCCTTTGGTTAAATTGTCCGAGCAGCCTCTGACTTTCCAAGCTGGGGGGAAAAAAGGTGATTCTCCCTACCTGCTAGTGATGTCGTGTAGGGAGGTGGGGTTTCAATGGCTCCACTCATTGAGCTGGCTTCAGTCATTTTTGTCTTCGCCTGTCCCCCACAAAAAGGTAGCTGGGGGACTAAGGTTGCAATAGCTACATGCAATATTTGTGCGTTTTCCTTCTGTCCTTACACATTGGGGAGCAAGGGTATTCAGTTAAAATATTTATTCTTCCATAACTCCAAAAAACCCACCAAAGAAATTCCCTTCAACTTTCATTGACCTGAGGCTAGACATAGAAAGTTTGAGCAAAATGATAAGTGAGTAAGACCCAGGGCTATATTAGAGATCTGCTGCAAAAAGGCATTAATATAGATACAAATGATCTTATATGCCATTTTGGGGTACTTCTTGTTGAAAGGCTCCATTGAAGAGAAATGGACTGGAATATGGGATTTTATGAATGGCTTTTAAAGGAATGGCATATGTCCGCATGCCACTTCCCATCAGTCTTTGTCACCTCTTTCTTTTTCTGCTAGTATTTCTCTGTGAAGCCTCAAATCCTGTTTGAGTTCCATTTGAATTAATGAATGAGGGATACGCTTCATGGTTCGATGGGTTTAGCCTGCCGTAAATTAGGATCTGGATCCAGTTTTCTATTCTGACATGATTTATACCTCAGGCCATAACTAGTGGGACGGTAATGGTTGCAATCACTTTTCCTCCCTGCCCTGTGTTATTAGCTGTAATATTTTAATACAGTTAGGTGGGAAATTTGATAGTATGCAGACCTGGAGTATATGCCTGCATTATACATGATTATTATGGCATCTGACGCAATGAACATGCTAATTGCTTTGGGTCTTATCTCTGAAGAAGTAGGAGGTACTGAGCAGGGCTAGACTGGAAGTGATTCAGGAGAAACAAATGTGAGATCTTGGAAATGTGGAAACTTCAAAAGACTGTTGTATGGAGATGTGCCAGGCACTATAGGCACCTGCAATACCGATAGACTTTGGTATCTATAAATGTTATGTGTATCTTTGTGAGCGAGGGATTGTATTCGGGCTCCATGGAGGAGGGTCACAGAGCTTTCTCCAGGAACTAAAATCAGTGGGGGTAATTACAGCAGGTAAACAGCTCCAGAGAAGGACCACCCGCTGGGGAGAATTGCATAGACTTGTTCAGGCCCGGTTCAAGAGACCCAAGAGACAAAGAACAGGCCCTTGGTATAAACGGGAGCCTGAACTGACTCACCAACCTTCATTTGATACTTGTACTGCCATGAAGCTGGAACCAAGAGGGCCAAACCCTGCGGGAAGAGTTGGAACGACTGGGACCTGCTGGTCTCCATGTGGAAGATGAGTGACACTGGTAAGCTAGAGTGTGGCTAGATTGCTTATTTTTTGGTGGTCTGTTTTCTCTGTGGTGCTTTTGTCCTATTTAAATGTACTGTGCTTTGTGAAAGCTGGCTGGTCCTGGGTAACCCTGGCATTGTCCTCGAGAGAGAGCGGGAACAGCAGGTGCTGGCCTACGGTCAGATGTGCTGGGGAAATCACAGTGAGGTGCAGAGAGGCTGCACTCCTAAATCTCTGGTTTGGGGAAACGGAAGTGACTGATTTGCCCAAGGTCCCACAGGGGCAAAGCTGAGCCAGAAATATAACTCAAGCCCCCTAAACCCTGGACGTGCGTTTTAGCTACAAGGCCCTCCTGCCTTTCCTTGGAATGCGATGAGAGGGATTTGCCCACCTGTCCCCGGGAACAAAGCATTTTGTGCTCAGACAGAGGAAATCTCTCAGTATTTCAATATAACAGACGTGGTCAGTCTATTATTAACAGCAGGTATTCCAGCCCGTTCACCTGAGCCAAGAGGCTTCGCATCTTTCTGCACCAATGTCTCTAATTGAGCCAATCCAGTTTAAAAAAATGGAATATTTAAATGATCTGAAGAAAAACGACAAGGGGTGGGGGCGAAGGAATATTGCAACCTGGATAATCAATAAAGGGCAGATGGATGGGGCAGATCCATGCTGATTAAACTGGTTTCATGCATTGTACAAATAGTCTTATTAAAAAACAGCACTACTATCAAGCGTCGCTTCAGTATTGACGCCGAGGGAAATGTGCCTTCCTTTAAATCACCAGCGCCTTTTCCGCGGGTCAGCAGCCAAGTACTGCTCAGGCCTGACCTTGTTTATCTGAATGAATAAGGTCAAAGCCAGAAGAGGCTATAGGGAAGACTTTGTCTGTTAGGGTACCTTTACATAGGAAACAGCTAGGGTGACCAGACGTCCCGATTTTTGCTTGTTTGTCCCGCGTCCCGACCGATGTTCGGTTGGGACACTGGACAAACAAGCAATTTTACCCTCCACTCTGGTGCACAGGCGGAGGCCGGAGGGGCTCTCGCCCCCACCCCTTCCTTCCCCCATTGGATCCCTCCCCAAATCCCTGGCCCCGCCCCCAGCCCCGCCCCCTCACTGCCCCATTGGATCCCTCCCCAAATCCCCGCCCTGGCCCCGCCTCTTCCCCAAGCACGCCGCATTCCTCCTCCCTCCCAGGCTTGCGCTGATCAGCTGTATGGCGGCGCAAGCCTGGAGGGAGGGGGTGGCCCCCAGCACTCACCCTGCGAACTGCTCCAGTCCAGCTTCTCCAGGGAGGCGAGCATGGCCCGGCAGAGATCCTTCCGCCCGAGCCCCTGGTAGAAGGAGAGGGAGGCCTGGGCCTCCTGCGCCGCACCCATGGCTCATGGAGCGGCCCGGGCGGGGAGGGCGGCTGGGAACGAGCCAGGCTGCCCCGGGGATCTAGCGCAGCACATGGGCTTGGCAGCTCCAGGCTGGGGCGTGCTTAGCTGTTGCGGCCATCATAGAGTTGGGTGGAGACAGCGGTGGGGGATGGGGGTGCTCCAGCGGCTTTTTTTTTTTTTTTTCTCCACCGCCGGCTTTTTTTTTTTTCCCCCTCCGCCGGCCCCACCCCCCCATGTCCCGATATTTCATCTTTATCATCTGGTCCACCTAGAAACAGTGCCCCTGGCACCAAAACTCAGAGCCCAGGTCAGGCTCGAGGGGCTTGCGCTGCAGGGCTAAAAGTAGCCGTGTAGACATTTCGGGCTCAGCTGAAGCCCAGGTTCCAAGCCCCTACCCCGGCCCTGGATTTCAAAGCTGACTGGCTACACTACTCTTTTTACCCCTGCAGTGAGATGCCGAGGCAGTGATCCAGACTCTGAGACTTGCTTCCTTGCAGGTTTTTTTGCTATATAGATGGACCTTCATAGGCCAGGTAGCCTGTTGCCTAAGGTCAGTAATAGTCAGCAATCCCGGCATGCTATCCTAGTATATGTTCGCTAATACAGTCTCAAAGTCACTTTCCCAGGGCACCCAATTACCAGTTCGGTTCACAGCCTCCATTCCATAGAGATATGTCGATCTTGTGACTGTGGCAGGTTGAGTTGGCACAAACACTGAGCAAACAAAGGGGACCCCGGGGTTTGAACGAATCCTCGCATTATTGATGTGCTCTAAAAAATGATCATCTGTTCATAATAACACACCTCTGTGGGTTGTATATCCAGAATACTGATGGTGTAGTCAAATATATGTGTGAAGAAAAATAATTCTTGCACATTCGGAGTAGCTCCAAATCTCATTCCCTTTCAGTGGGCTCTGAATTAGCGGCTGGGAGAATGTAATTTTAGAAAACAAAACGGTTAAGGAATGATCAGTTTAGACACCGGTCAAAAGAAGCAGCAGCAAACATATTCCCCCTTTCCCCTGCCATCTCCTTTTACTTTAACATGGCCAAATTGATTTATAATCAGTCCATAAAAACGTGTTTCCCACAAGCTTGTATATATACTATTGAGAATATTCTCTTCTAGAGAACAGGGGTTTATGCATGTAATCCCGGTTTATCCAGAGGACAGCACACGTATGTTTTTGACCTGGAGCTAGAGTTTATAATGGTTATAAACCTTTTAACGCTGGGTTTCCTAATGTAAACAATGAGGCACCGTTAAATTATAGCCGTGCAAACACACCACTGTAAGCCCGTCATTATCAAATGCCAACTGCCTTATTATTCCACACCTAGCTGGAATGATTCAGGCTAGCGAGAGATAACATACTGTTCCTGAGAAGGCTTTAGAACTGGCTTAGATTAGAGGCTAATTTTAGTTTCTCAGGCAATGTCTTCCTTTCCTCAGGAGAGAGATAAGGAATGAGCCGTGTGCTGTGTTATCATGTCTTCCTGTCAGAACAACATGGGGAGGGGCACTGTCAGAAGACCAGGCTAGAGTGTCTGTGTATGATCTGGAATACGCCAGCAGTTAACTAGCGGCCTCCTAAGCTCTGAAGTTGCACCGTTCAGAGCTGAATCTCAACTGCCCCAGAGTTCGGTGGGGTGAGAGTGTTTTTGGAGCCAGAGGTTTGGTTTGGTTCATTACAGAGAGGTGGGCAGGACAGGCCAGTACTGAAATGTCCCCTACATTTGTGAGGGTTTGGGGTTGGGTCCTTTTCTCTTGTGTGTATTTCTCCCATGTCCATACACACATTGCTTTGGTTTGCATGCATGATGAGGGAATGTGATTGAAGTAAAAAATCCCCATCAAAACACCTTCATCCAAATCTGTGCTCCAGTGCAGGGGGTCACAATTTGGATCTAGGCCTTCCAGACCTGCATATCCACTTCCCTGTTGTGTTTCTTTGAACCAACCCCCTTTCTGGCCAATTGAAGGGGTGGCGTTGATAGGTTCTGGAGTTGCCAGAGCCTGGGCCTCTTTATGGAGGGGGAAGGGTCTCTGATTGGGTGCAGGGACATTGAGGGGGTAGACTGCAAGGGAAGAAGAAAAATAAAATTAACCCATTTTTGAATTTTCCATATGTTTCGTATAGTGCTGAAGGCATGGTCCTGTAGGATTGGATGTCAAGGTTCTGTTCCCAGGGCAAGTCACTTCACCTCTCTGGGCCTCCTGCCCTTAGTTTGTCTTGTCTATTTAGATTGTATTCTCCCGTGCAGGAACTGTCTCTTGCTATTTGTATCTGCAGCCCTTAGCACAATGGGGCCACCATCTCAATCAGGGCTTTGTACAGTAATACTCTGGTGGAGCTAGCCTGTCTCCATGCTACAGAGTGGTCATTTTAGCAGCTGACAAGCTGTGCTCACTTGAGTTGTAGCCTGTACCCCTCTTGGGCCAAGTAGCTCAAGTTAAAAGCACCACGACGCTCAAGTTGCGGGGTTTGTGTGTGGAGAGACTTGAGTTAGGGACAACACTCAAGTTAATTTTTCAGTGAAGACAAGCCCTTAGTTGTATAGTGGAGTTTTTTAAAAATGTCTGTCTTTTCTTCATGATGTCTATATAGATTTGGGTTGAAAGTATCTTAACATTCTTGTCCTTATAAAGTACAGCTATTGACCTGAATGTGTTAACAGCCTGGTGGAATTTTTACTTTCAAGAGCTGTGTGTAGTTGTAAGAACTCTTTATATATTACTGCCCAATATTATATGTTGACATATAACAGTGGAGCATCTCTCAGCTGCACTGCGTATCCACAGTGGACTTTGTAATTTGCAGAAAAAATATGGTTCCTCCCCACTCCTCAAAGATTTAACAGTAGTGTTGTCTCATATTTCTAAACCTCATTAATTCTATGGAATTACTATACAGATCACTTCCTAATTTATTATCATAAGTGGAAAATAAGCTACATTTGTTGCCCATTATGTCTTGTCTGTTCAGATACTTGTCAATTGAACAATGTCCATTGTTTATGTTGGGTCTTCTCCCAGTCACTGGAGTGCAATTGTGAGGTTGTACATTGTGGGTGTGTTTTCTCACATGCATATAGGCTGGTTATTAGAGACAGATGCTTGTTTTGTCTAGTTGGAAAACCATTTAAACATTGTGGGTTTGAAAATTTGACTCAACATTATCAGAGAAGTGTGTCATCAGGGAGAGACTGGGGGAAAATGGGATGTGAAATGGAGCACAGAGGAGAATTATAAAGAAAAAATAAACAGAGTATAGATAGTATTAATGGGCACGCTTGTTTGCCAGCCTGTTTTGGGGAGGATTTTGCTGATGATTGTGGGAGAGTTTCAATACACAGCACCACAGGAGTGGATGGTAGATAATTTCTTTTCTTTCATTATCAACAAGTTTTAGTATTCCAGACTGAGTGTGAGTGCATTGTCTATTTGCTGATCTGTTTACTCCCCCTGGAGGGTGCACAGCACTGTGGTATCTAAGCATTATCTGTATTTTAGTTATTTTGCAGTATTTCTTCAAGGGCCCTGGACTGGTTGTTCCAGGTGTTGGTATACATTTTAGGCTTGATATGCCTCCAATACACTTGCTGTGCTGATTTGTACAGTCACTGCTCCACCGAGCCAAATTCTGCCCTCGGTTACATTGTAACAGAGAATGTGGCTCCCGGTTTCTAGCTCATTCTTTGTAAAGTGCTTTGGGAAGCTAGGCGCATGAAAGGTGCTGTATAAAACTACCCTCTGTTCTGTTAAGTACTAAAACAGTCCTGGCAAGACCATGGAGAGCCACAGTGATTACAATACAAGATCCGATTCAAAGGGAACAGTTTCCCTTCGCTTATTGAAAAATATTACTCAGTGGCATGGCTGAAAGCCAGATATATGCTGATAGAGCGATTAGGGCAAGCAAGCAGTGTTCAGGATTGTCCAAAGAAAGATTAACTTTTCAAGTCAGCTTTGACTGATGCAAACTGTCAACCACTGTGTTGCAATAAAGAGTAGAAATAACTAAATATGATACACTGACCCTTAAAGGGGTCACGGAAAGTGCTTTGTGTTGCAAGATTTCATGAAAATGATTTTGAAACGGTCTGCTGCATTTACTTTTTAAAGAGTGAGTTTTGCCAATTGACTAGGTATTGTCAACACCAGATCATTTCATAGATATTAGGGCTGGAACATATGTATCAGAGAATCTAGTCCAGGGTGGGAGGGCTAGCTCAGTGGTTTGAGCATTGGCCTGCTAAACCCAGGGTTCTGAGTTCAATCCTTGAGGGGGCCATTTAGGGATCTGGGACAAAAATCTGTCTGGGGATTGGCCCTGCTTTGAGCAGGGGGTTGGACTAGATAACCTCCTGAAGTCCCTTCCAACCCAGATATTCTATGATTCTATCTTGAAAGAGCCAATGCAGGATTGTTCCCTAAACTCTGTTTTATCCATTGTGGTTTTAAAAGCCCCGGTGTTGGGGCTTCCATCACTTCACTTTGGGTGACAGTTCCACAGACTATTGGATCTCACTGTTAGGAAGGTTTTTCCTGATGTCACAGAAGCGCTGTATAAGTGAGCTGTCTTCATAGATGCAAATAGTTAATAGATAAATTGCCAGTAGATGGCACTCAAGAATATGTCGCTTGGTACCTGGGTTTTGTAGGATCAATACAACTTGTTGTGCACTCCAGATGGTGTCCTCTTTCATAGAGCTCTTAACATTGAATCTCCAGCGTGATTCTTTTCTTTCTTCACTCGATCCCATCCCTGTGGTCATAGCTTCCTTATTCCTGGCACCCCAAAATAATTATTCATCCCACGCACAGGTGTTCATCAATTCCTCAGTTACTTACAGCAGTGCTCTGTTACTTAAATTCTCCCCGTCACCTCCCCTTTGTTTTGTCCACTTGTCGTATTTTACATTCTAATCTAAAACTGTGAAGTCTTTGGGACAGAGACTGTTGTTTTGACTTTTTACGTCCATGTCCAACGGGGCCTTGATCCCTTATTGGGGCCACTATAATGCAAATACTGCAGGAAAACTTCTGATCTAAAACCTTGTCAAGTTTGGAGGCTCTGACCCATGCCCAAGTTGTGAACTGGGCCCTGTTGGACTGAGCCCAAACTGTGTGTTCAAACATCCCCAAACTTTTTCAGGAACTTTGTTCCCGCAACAAACTTTGCAGTCTCCAGTTCCTGTCTAATTAAACCCATTGTACCACGCACCCGTGAAGCTTGCACCAACGCCTTGGCAGGTAACAAACATGGAGCAGTGAAAACTCCGGCTAACCCATCCGTGCTATGAAGTCATAAGAATCTTGTTAATTTTTAAAAAGCCCTTGATGCCCACTAATCCAAATCAATTTTGATTTCTTTCATAAAGTCGTGCTTCCATTTAGGCTTCAGCTAAGAATTACAGCTAATTTGTTCGATTTTATAACAGTATAATTGAAAAAGTGATTTTAATGTCCTGGCAACCGTATTCCCTTTCTTTGGTTGTTAATGAAAGAATCCATTAAAGTTAAATGATTTGGGCACAGATTCAAGTTGAATTGCCTGAATATTCTAGGAGAGTGTTTCTGACCATCTGCTCTTCCAGCTCCGTCACCAGCGTTTATATTGTAAATGGGAATGAGAGAAGGACTTCGTATGTCTCCTTTGTGCCGTTCAGCATAAAATATCAGTTTGATTTTCAGATCTCATTGTAAATAGTGGAAATACACCAGAGAGCTAAAGCTGTTTTATTCTGTAGCATCCTGTGCTCATAAATATCATTTGACGAGTGCTCCTTCCATGTGCCTTTCAGATTCTCCCTGTGGCTATTTGTATTGATTTACAGTACATCATACAGTGTCGTGTTGTAATTTTTTTTTATGGCAACTCAGGCTATGCAACTAACAGTGTCGTCTGTGAAGGGAAATGAACGTTTGATGGAGAAGTAATTTAAAAAAAAAAATCCACTCTGAATGTTTTCATCTAGTTAAAGATGGAATGATTCAGCGTTATGCACGGTGTGGAAGGGGGAAGCCTCGCGCGTTGCTGAATTTTGCTTTTTTAAACGAAGGCCTTGATAAATCAGAGCTTTCTCCTCATCCTGTCATCTGTGCTTTCCTCACTGACTTCACAGGTAATGGGGAGGCCCTGGCTCCAATGCCAAAACCCAGGGCTATCAAAAGTAAGGGGGAAACCCCATAATTTAATTTCCCACATGGGGCCTGATGTTGTTTAGCATCTCATACCATCTGGGCGCCTAGACAAGGTAGCTGATAAAGCGTCCAGTTCTGCCGTCGCCTCTCAGGCAAACCGGTTGGAATTGATGGAAGTTTTGCCTGAGGAAGGACTGAGGGCCTGGTCCCAAGAGGTGCTGTGCACCTGCAACTTCCATTGATGTTTATGGGTCTGATCCCATGAGTGAGAGCTGCAGGAGTTGGCCCCTAGTGTGTAAGGTTGGTCATTATTTTGAGACCACCAGTGGGGGGACTCGACAGCTGTGAGGCCAATAAAACAAGGTGATGATAAACAGGCAAAACATCCTTTTTAAAAGGAGTGTGTGTATTGTCTCCCCCCTCCCCTACCCAGTATCTTTCATTCCTTCCTCCTCTATCAATCACCCTCCTTTCTTCTGCCAAAATGGCGGACACGTCCCACTCTGGTGCCCATCGCTGCTGCTCTGAGGGGAGGGCCTTTGGGAACGAGGGGGAGAATTTCCGCTGAGGCCCCAGCTTCTCAGATGGTGAAAGTCTGAGGATGGATCCCCCACATGACAGCATGTTTTGCTACTACTGAACTGCCATTATGATCTGCTTCACACATTGTTTGGTGGGCGCATAAAGAACTTCCCCAATAATTTGTATTCAGGTTAGTTTTTATATTGTCCTTTTTGGAGTGAATTTAGTACTGTTGAAAGGTACCGCCCAGGCAGCTTTGGGGATGCACGAACCTTCCAGGGCAGGGGCAATACTGGAAGTGCAAACTTCCTCCCTGGCCCACCAGTGCCCCCTGCCTCTTCCCTCTCTGCCGAGCTGTAGATGTTGTTTTTGGTAACATGTAACCTGCCCAAATGGGAAGTGAACTGAAAGCACCAGCTTGGATCATTGGTTGGCAATAGCTTTGATCTTCTGATTTCTATCAACTTCAAGCCTGTGACTTTATTCCAGCCCAGATCCCTAGCCCCCCATTAAATGTTGGAGTGCATCTATCTATCTATCTAAAGCACAGCTCAGGCAGTGCACCTCCTACTCCCTGTATTGTGATTGTGGACCATTTATAAAGTGGTTAATGTTTATCCATTCAGTTCAGGGTCACTCTGTTCTACTCTGTCAGTAACATGTAAAATACAAATTATTTACCAACAATTTATGTACCAGCCTTGCATGGACATCGCCAACTGTACATCCCGGCTGGGTACATAGAGGCTTTTAAAAAATGAATAGATTAGGGCCAGACAGACTCTGCCAGTTTGCTGTGCAGAAGTGTGAATAAAAATCTTTTATGAAATTTGCATTGGGAAAGTATTTTGCTGTGCATGCAGTAGTTACATTTATAAAGGACGGCAGCATGGCATGGTGCCTAGAGCAGTGGACGAGGAGTCAGGAGACCTGGGTTCTCTTCCCAGTTCTGCCACTGAGCAAGTCACTTTGCTACTCTCTGCCTCAGTTTCCCCATCTCCAAAAAAGGGATAGTGATACTTAACTTCCTTTGTAAAGTGCTTTGAAATGTACAGATGAAGAAGAGCTGAATGTTGTTGTTATTAAGTTTTCTGTTTTAATTTTTGTGGAGTACACACAAACCTCTAGAAAAGGAATTGTAAAATGTACTCTATATTTTAATTATAGAACTGGGAATAATAAGAAATAGCCAGAATGCTGCTTTGCCCTTTTTCTTCTTTTATTTTTATTTAGTAATATTAGTTCCAAGTTAAAGGAGAGCTATCAAATAGCATAAACTTTTGGATCAACCCGTGTTTGTTTTTAATTGCTGTAAAGCATTGAGAGACAAAGGTGCTAAAAATTAGAATTTAAATAGTTTAGGCTCAATATTTAGATGTTTGGCAACTTTGTAACAACACCGTGCATTCAAGCTCCCCTGTTTTGCATCCCAATCCCTTGCAACACTGCAAATGCATGACAGGGCTAGTTTCACTTTCTAAGCCAGTGGTTTTCAACCTTTCCAGACTGCTGTACCCCTTTCAGGTGTCTGATTTGTCTTGCGTACCCCAAGTTTCACCTCACTTAAAAACGATTTGCTTACAAAATCAGACATAAAAATACAATTGCCACAGCACATTATTACTGAAAAATTGTTTATTTTCTCATTTTTACCATATAATTATGAAATCAATTGGAATATAAATATTGTACTTACATTTCAGTGCATAGTATATAGAGCGGTATAAACAAGTCATTGTCTGTCTGAAATTTTAGTTTGTTCTGACTTCGCTATTGCTTTTTATGTAGCCTGTTGTAAAACTAGGCAAATATCTAGATGAGTTAATGTACCCCTTGGAAGACCTCTGCGTCCCCCCAGGGGTACATGTACCCCTGGCTGAGAACCACTGCTGTAAGCTGAAAGAAATGCAAAAACTAATTGTGTTTGTAAATGTTGTGCATGAAATCATGACAATCTGGGCCATTAATTTTAACCTGACAGTGCCCCTCTAGGTTCTTGAATCTCAAGTTTCAGTTTGGGCCACAGTTTAGCAGCAAAGTTTTGAACAACTCCACAAACAGAGGAGGTACTAGCAACACAGGGAGATGATAATAATGGGGCCATGTCTACACTACAAAGTTTTGTCAACGCCAGTTACGTCGGCCTCCAGCTGCCGCAGTTAGTATATTGCATACCTGGTTCTTCGTGTCGGCGCTGGGCACACTCACCAGGAGCGCTTGTGTCGCTGCACAGTGTGATGTACCCATGGTGCATTAACTGTGCAACCCACCGCTATTCAGCGCACTGTTTTTTGGATAGTTTTGGCAATGCACGATGGGGCAGAAATGACTGGCGGAGGGGTGACTGAGAGGAAGGGGTCAACTTTCCACAAAGCAGAGTTCTCCATCCCATAGTATCATCTCTGTCCCATAATTTTCATGTCTGTTTTCAATTTCCCACGAACCAGTGTGGAACTTGTAATTCTCACCATCTCTGACAGAAGCTCATGGTCCTCCAGTATTTGCAGAGCTGCAAAAAGAACCGCGGGGAACATGACCATTTCCTGGTGGTCAGTTTTCTGTGGGACATAGCGAGAACCAATTCACGGTGGTGGTTGGCATTCATGGAGCAGCTGCAGATGGTGGAGTGCTGATCCTGCGTCTGAGAAATGATTATTGACCGGTGGGCTCACATTGTAATGCAGATTTGGGATGACGAGCAGGGGCTGTGGTACGTTCGGATGCACAAGGCTACATTTCTACATCTGTGTGCTGGGCTCGGCCCAGCCCTCCAACGCTGGGACACCAAAATGAGAGCTGCAGTGACAGTGGAGAAGCGAGTGGTGATCACACTGTGGAAACCTGCTGTGCTGGATTGCTACTGGTCAGTGGGAAGTCATTTTGGAGCCAGTGTCATGCAAGTGTGCAGGACTGTTAAATATCTCCTGCAGTGCAGGACGGTGACTCCAGGCATTGTGCAGGACTTAGTGGATGGCTTTGCAGCTGTGGGGTTCCCGAACTGCAGTGGAGCAATAGACGGCATGCGTATCCCTATTCTGGCCCCAGACTGCCTTTCCACAGAGTACGTCGGCAGAAAGGGCTACAGTTCCATGGTTAAGCCAATGCTTGTGGATCTCTGAGGACGCTTCGTTGACATCCGTGTTGGCTGGTTAGGGAAGGTGCAGGACTCTCGCATTTTTAAGACACAGGCCTGTTCAGAAAGCTACAGGCAGGGACCGTCTCTCCTGACATGCGGATTACAGTTGGCAATGTTAAAAGTGATTCTGGGAGACCCAGCCTGCCCCTTACTACCCTGCTCACGAAGCTGTATAACTGATCACCTCGACAGCACTAAGGAAAGATTCAACTATGGGCTCGGCAGGTGTAGAATGACAGCTGAATGTGCTTTGCGTAGATTGAAATGGCGCTGGCGTTGTCTACTCATGAGATTGGATCTCAGTGTGAAAAATATCCCAGTGCTTCTAGCTGCCTGCTGAGTGCTGCATAATTGTGACGCAAAGGGATTGCGGGGAGGGATAGCTCAGTGGTTTGAGTATTGGCCTGCTAAACTCAGGGTTGTGAGGTCAATCCTTGAGGGGCTCATTTAGGGATCTGGGGCAAAATAATCAGTCAGGGACAGTATTTGGTCCTGCTGTGAAGGCAGGGGACTGGATTTGATGACCTTTCAAGGTCCCTTCCAGTTCTACATTTCTATCCATTTCAATAAAGGGAGGAAACTTGCCGTGGGCAGAGATGGAGCGGCTGAGTGTACAAGACCACCGCGTTCACTGCCAGCAGGCATTGGACATGATGTCAAAACCACCGCGTTCACTGCCAGCAGGCATTGGACATGATGTATTGTAAACTAATAAAGATGAATCACTTCCCAACAAAAGAGTTTTATTCTCTTACGAAAACAGTTCCAAAAAATAATAAATGTGAAGATTTAAAAGTAAATACATTGTAGCTTACAAAAAATAGGAACCTTAATACATAAACAAAAGGATGGGACATTGATGGCTATTTGTAGCTACACATACATCAACCGTGGATCTCACAGGTCAGTGTATGTGACGCTGTTGCTGTCTCTGCTTTCCCCTAGTGTGGTGTGGTAGGGGTAGGTATGTGGGCCCTGAGGCCATGTGGAATGCGCAGGTGTAGGGAGGTGCTATGCTGCAGTTCTCTGCCAACTGTGATGGGAATCGAGCCTGGGATTATTGAATGTGGAGGTCCACAACAGTCTGCAGTGTCTGCATTTGCTAACAGAGAAGCCCCATTATGTTAGACTCTGGCCATCTGATTCTTGTCTCTGATCAGTGTGCACACAGTGCCCTTGTTTGATGGTCTGTTGCCAATAATTACCTTAGATTGCATTAGCATCAGCATTTCTAACATTGCAGCTGCTTTGTATTTTTTCATTAATTGAGTTATGGGGGCCAGTTACAGTAGTCTGAGATATTATTGTTGCAGTGCTGCTTGTCAAGCTTGGAATTTTAATGTGGGTATACGCTGTAAATACATGAACACAAACCAAAGACAGTTCACCCCATGCACCCCAGACTTCTGAAAGAGGTTATGCAATCTTTTGAGTCTCTCTTCAAGAAAAATATGAAAGCAAACAAAATGCAATGAGCAAGACCTTTGCAAAATGAAACGACATTCCACCTGATTTATTCTCTGTATTGGGAGGGACAATCTCAGCTTCTCCCAGTGCAGGCAGGGCATGGGATCGTGTGGTAATTTTTCAGCAGATTTTTGTGATTTAGGTGGCTTTGAAAATGGGCTTAGGCCCCTCAGTCCCTTAAACAAGTTGGAAAATGTAGCTTTATGCAAATCGCAATGGGAACCGTCGTGTGACGCACCAGAAACATGAGGGGCACACACAGCCAAAGACAAACCGTGCGCTTTGTGTTCAGTCCTAATTTGGGTAAAACTTCCACCGAGGAGGGTCCTGATTAAGAACTGAGTTAAGACCTGTAGATTTTGATCCACAAGTTTTACCTGCTGGTTTAAATGCTTTGCTGAGGGCAGAGAGAAGGAACGTGAGCGACTGACGTTTATGAAGCAGTAGCTCGCTTTCGCATTGTGACAGACATTGATGATTCAACACAATGAATCAATTATTATTGCTATTGATTTGTTTTATCTTTCTGGGTGATTTGTTTTCAAAGGATGTGTTAGAGTAACACACAGTTTCAATGAAATTTAACACTCCATTCCATGTAAAATCTGTTTTTGTATAACTACCCTCTGGAGTGCCACAGTACGTAGATACAGCAGGTATGCAATGAGGGGCAAGCATGAAGCTTGCATGGAAGTGTCTTCCTGTCATCCTTTTTAATCCACTACAGAATAAGTCTACTGCTGCTACCCGCTAATGGGGCTATTCCTTTTGCTCAAGATATAGAGGTCTCCTCTGTGGTGCTAGAAGTGCTCCAACCCTGCTGATGATCCATGTGGGTGGTTGTCATGACAATCCGAGATCATAATTATCTAATTTGCATCAGTTCATTTAATTTATATTGGGTTTATACGACCTTCTGACTGCTGGGAGGGTGTGTCCTTCCAGGGAGCGGCTCCCCATTCTGTAATGTGTGGAGCATCCTCAATTCCCAGTAACATCAGAAGGCTTTGAGATCACTTAGCATATCACAGGAGTCGCTTAGCACCTCACCAGATTGGACCTATGCTGGCTAGAACAGTCAGGTAGGTGTAAAACTAATAACAAAAAGGTAAGGTAGAAAGAGGGAAGATCTGAATCAGCAAAAAATCGAGATGTTGAGAACAAAATTAATCAAGGAACCAAAGGATGTGAAGAGGAGAAATTCTTTAATTACCTATACACCAATGCCAGGATCTTAGATAACAAGAGGAATTGGAAATGCTCATTTAGGAGCATAAATTGTTTCTAGCTCGTAATACTGAAACCTGACGGGATGTTTCTCGTCACTGAAATGTTAAAATAAGTGGGTATAAAGAAGGATCGAGTGGGGGAAAAAGGGGAGGGGGAATGACCTTCTGTGTCACAAATCTGTTTTCAAGTCACTGATACCTCAGAAGAAAGTGATCTTGAATGCGTATGGATCCTTATCCTAACCAGTGTCTGTTGTAGATCATCAAATTACACTAAGGAGCAGGATGACCAGCTCCTTATGCACCTATCTCTAATGTGTAGAAAAAAAGCTGTGAGATCACAGGGGATTTCAATTTGAGTTATATATGGAGCAGGGCTCGTGCTGCCATTACAAAAACATGCATATTGTAGACGACAGTTTCCTAACTTTAAAAAGTGTTGCAGCCAACGTGTGCGGATCTCGTCTTGATAGTTAAAGACAAACTGATCACGGAACTAAAATGAGTGATAATGTGGGTACAAGTGATCATGACTTGATCACATTTCTAGTGTGCAAACAGAATAAAGTCCAGACCTTTATAAAGCCAGTGATGTATATACTTGGTGCTTTAAAAGGACCAGTTTCACAAAGCTGAAAACAATTATAAGCCAAATAATCTGGGAGGAAGAATTTAATCAGAAAAACATGAATGATAATTTCACATTAAGAACTCTTTACTAGATGCCCAAAAAGCGACAATTGAGGAAGAAGGCCATATTGGTTAAAAAAGCAACCTGGTTTAGAGGGGTTGTGAAGACAGTTGTACAAAATAAAAAAAAAAAAAATTACATATAACAAATGGAGGAAAGGGGAAGTTGATAGTAATGAATATGAATCAGAAACTAGGTATTGTAGAAAATTTGTAAGGGAAGCAAAGAGACATTATAAATATATTAGGACCAAGAAGAATCCGAACAATGGTTTTGGTCGATTGCTAGATGGAAATGGTAGAATTATCAATAATAATGCAGAAAAGGAAGACGTGTTCAATAAATATTTCTATTCTGTATTTGCGGGAAAAAAGCAGATGATGTAGTCGTATCCCATGATGATGCCGTTCTTTCCATTCCACCAGTATCTCAGGAGGATGTTAAATAGCAGCTACTAAAGTGAGACATTTTTCAATCCGCGGGTCTGGATCATTTGCATTCAAGAATTTTAAAAGAGCTGGCTGAGGAGCTCGCTAGACCATTAGTGTTGATTTTCAATAAGTCTTGGAATACCAGGGACGTTCCAGAAGACTGGATGAAAGCTAATGTTGTGCCAATACTTAAAAAGGGTAAACAGGATGACTCAGGTAATTATAGGCCTGTCAATCTGACACTGATGCCAAGCAAAATAATAGAACAGCTGATATGGGGCTTGATTAATAAAAAATTAAAGGAGGGTAATATAATTAAAGTCAGTTGACATAGATTTATGGAAAATAGAGCCTATCAAACTAACTTGATATTTATCTTTGGTAAGATTATAAATTTGGTTAATAAAGGTATTAGTGTTGATGTAATATATTTAAACTTCTGTAAGGCATTTGACTTCATGCCTTATGACATTTTGATTAACAAACAAGAGAAAGATATAAGATTAACATGATACACATTAAATGGATTAAAAGCTGGCTAACTGATAGGTCTCAAACGATAATTGTAAATGGGGAATCATCATCAAATGGATATTTTTTCAAATGAGGTCCCACAGGGATCTGTTCTTGGCCCAACGCTATTTAACATATTTTATGGAAGTAAACATAAAATCATCATATATGAGACAAATTCAGAGAGTGGTAAATAATGAAGAGGACAGGTCAGCCATCAGGATCACTTGGTAAGCTGGGTGCCGGCAAACAGTATGTGTTTTAATATGGCTAAATGTAGATGCTTACATCTAGGAACAAAGAATGTAGGTCGTACTTACAGGATGGGAGAATCTATCCTGGGAATCAGTGACTCTGAACAAGATTTGCGGGTTGTAGTGGATAATTGGCTGAACATGAGCTCCCAGTGTGATGCTGTGGCCAAAAGAGCTAATACAAGCCTTAGATGCATAAACAGGAGAATCTCAAGTAGGAATGGAGAGTTTATTTTGCCTGTGTATTTGACACTGGTGCGACCACTGCTGAAATACTATGTCCAGTTCTGACAGTCACAATTCAAGGACGCTGGTAATTTGGAGAGTGCTCAGAGAAGAGCCATGAGAATGATTAAAAGATGAGAAAACCTGCTTTGTAGTGATAGACTCAAAGAACTCAATCTATTTAGCTCAACAAAGAGGAGGTTAAGGGCTGACTTGATCACAGTCTATAAGTATCTACATGGGGAATAAATATTTAACAAGGGCTCTTCACTCCATCGGAGAAAGGTATTACACGATCCAATGGCTGGAAGTTGAAACTAGACCAATTCAGATTGGAAATAAGGTGTAATTGTTTGATGGTGAGGGTAATTAACCATTGGAACAGTTCTCCAAGAGTTGTGCTGGATTCTCCATCACAGACGATTTTTAAATCAAGATTGGATGTTTTTCTAAGGCTACGTCTACACTAGAAACTTCAAAACGCTGCCGCGGGAGCGCTCCAGCAGCAGCGCTTTGAAGTGTGAGTGTGGTCACGCTTGAGCGCTGGGAGAGAGCTCGTCCAGCGCTCCTGGTAATCCACCTCCACGAGGGGAATAGCTACGAGCGCTGGGAGCATGGCTCCCAGCACTCTGAGCCTATCCACACGAGCGCTTTAAAGCGCTCAAACTTGCTGTGCTCAGGGGGGGTGATTTTTTTTGCCCCCCTGAGCCAGCAAGTTAGAGCGCTATAAAATGTAAGTGTAGCCAAGCCCTCAGAGATGTGCTCTAGGAATTATTTTGGGGAAGTTCTATGTCCCGTGTTATACAGGAGGTCAGACAACAATCCCTTCTGGCCTTGGAGTCTATGAATCTAAAGGAAAGTGATACCTCACCATGACACCAGCCACACCCTTGCTACACCCTAGTCTGAGAGGTGGCTAATCTTGGCAGGAGCGCTTGATTTGAGACTGCTCGAAATAGCAGGAGGGTTGTTAAAATACAGGAAAACCACAAGTTAATCTGTGGTTCCGGAGAAACAGTCTAAACTATATTCATTTCATTGATGCTGTGTGTGTGGATGACATCCCCACACACAGTGATATTCATCTACCAAAGTGACTTCGGCAGCCTTTGGAAACATTTAGATAAAAGCAATGAATAACGTACTGTACCCTAATTCTAGTTTCAAATAGCTCCCAGCTTTTTAGTTATGGCTGGTACACAGTAACATAGCGCAGCAGTTGTTTTTGTTGATGTCTCTGTAATGCAAGTGCTTTCTGGGTTTTAACTCTGTGTGGAAGAAGTAATAGAAAACGTATCAGAAAGATAAGCAAAATAAGGGTAAAAGAGATTTAGTCCAGCATGATTATTTAGTGGGTGATGCCATTAGTGTAGTGGGAATGCCATTAATCAATTTTGATTTATTTAGAATGCACACACAGTCTTAGATGGGCCTGTGCAAATATTAACAGCAGCCACAGAAATGGACACACTGGACCAATGTCCCGAAGCCTCCTTAATGCAACTTCCCACCCACATGAATGACAATTGCAAAGGTCTTTATTGTCACCCGCCTGCTCCTATTTTGCAGTAGCCCAAGCTATGGATTTTGAGAGCCAGTGGAGTGCTGGGACAGCTTGGACCCCTGCACCGTCTACTTGCAGGCACAATGCCTACAGTGATGCAGTTGGGAGCATGCGTGAAAGTGGGATCTGCTACCACTCTAGAGGAGTGCAACAGGAGGGATAGCTCAGTGGTTTGAGCTTTGGCCTGCTAAACCCAGGGTTGTGAGTTCAATCCTTGAGGGGACAATTTGGGGCAAAAATCTGTCTGGGGATTGGCCCTGCTTTGAGCAGGGGATTGGACTAGGTGACCTCCTAAGGTCCCTTCCCACCCTGATATTCTAACTGGGGCACAGAGATACTTGCCCAAGGCCACACAGGAAGTCTGTAGAAGAGCAGGGACTTGATCCTGGGTTTTCCAAGTTCCAGCCTAGCACCCTAACCACTGAGCCATCCTTCCCCTCCCTTAGGGTATATTATGCCCTGCTCTAACTGTTACGCTATTCTAATTCCTCCTTAGAATGCTGCTAGATTCTAAAATCTCAGTCCATGCGTCTTTCTGAGACCACCATTTGCAATGTGTGATTGTCCTGAACAAGGGCTGAGGCCAAGGTATTGTGTTTTAATTATCAGCGCTTAAGGTTCCCAAGAAGAAAAAGTGCTTTGTGCCCCTCTGATGGGGACCCACTCAAATGTAATTGCTCTTTGAACTCGACAATGGCATTTAAAGATTTAAGCTCGGAGCGCGTGGACGAGCGGCAGCAGAATGTTACACTTCAGTGGGAAAATGCTGCCGTAGTTGGCTCACTGATGTGGTAGGAAACCCCTTTAGAAGGAATAACTTTCGGTTTGTCTTCAGTGCTATTCACTCCTGATTAAATGAGATTAATTGTGCTGTTGAATCTCCTGGTTCGACCTCCAAAATAAATACATAAATTAAGACAGATGACAATTTAGAGGCTTAACTGCAATTTGAATTTGTGCCATATGCTGCAAGACAGAGAAAGAGGGAAAAAAAGCCCTTTTCTCTGAGTGTGATATCTAGCAGCACACACATGATCAGGGAGCATTTTCCTTGCGCTGTTTAAAAGGCTTTTCTTGCGCTTTGGAAGGTTTTCTTTGGCTTGGATTCTGCAAGGTGCATAAGCCAGTTCCAATGTGCCAGATGTGCATGGAATAGGAAATGCACTGGCCGGTCTCCAGGCAAAGCGGGACCTGCCGTACAGTAGCAGCTCTCCAGGAAAATCTCTCCCTGCCAAGAACTAAAAGTGATGTCAGCCTTGGAAGTGTGTCAGATTAGCAAACTTTTGTACTTCGCTCTTTGTGAAGCATTAATCTGCCAAGGCCTGCGCTATAATGAGTCCTCTCTTGCTACATCCTTAAATTTTTTTTTTAAACGAACTATTCAAGATTTTCACATAAATACTTGGGAAGCTTTCAGCTGGTGATAATTTAATTTGATTGGGACAAATCCTATCCTAAAGCCGATTGATCCTCAGTCTTTATTCAATCTTGTTAAAAGAGGTGCTAGGGTACCAGGCCCAGAACATGACAGCATAAAATACTGGTAGTGCCGTCTTGGGGGCATGACTTTAGATTGCTGTATGGTTTATTGTCAGAGCAGGCAGAACTCCTACTCAGGTCAATGCGAGTGAGGACTTTGGCCCATTGTGAATAGTAATTGACTGTTTATTAACCTGAAATGAGCATTTAAATTCTTTGTCCAACAGCACCACTCACGTTTGTCATTGGGGCTTGGACCCAGAACGATCAACACAGACCTCTGCTGTTTGAGCTTACGGAGTAACTCCATTAGTAGCTGGCAGTAGTAGGCTGCTACCTTCTTTGTGGATCAGCCACTAGATGGGAGACCAGACACACACTGTGCAAGGGTGTTTGAATTCATGTAACTCCTAGCTGTCTTTTCACCACCTTTGACTCATTTCTCAAAGTTTTATTCCACTGCCACACAAATGCAAAAAAAATATGGTAAGGAAACACAAGTAATAGCCCTGATTAGGACTGATACTGCAGGGTCCTCTACCCCCTGGTGGCTCAAGGGTCACAGCCCTTTCTCTCTGCCTCAGGGAACCACAGGGCCTGCCTGCCCTTAACCTGTTGCAGCCCTCTGCTGCTGCTCAGGGAGGGTTTGCCTCTCCTGGCCCTCCACCTCGTATAGAGCTGGGTCCAGCTGGGAATCAGAGCGAAACATTAACTGCCGTTCAGCTGATTTCCAACAACTGTTTGCTGGCCGCCTCCTGAGGGCTTGCTGCTCTCTGGCTCTGCAGGCCCTTGGGTGGCAGACTGCCCTGATACCATCCCTTCTCTTCTCCGTGTACACCTCGCTTCATAATCCTCCCTGTCTCTCAGGTCCATAACCTGGGCGTCATCTTCAGCTTGGACTTCTCTTGGTCCGCACATCCTGCCTATGTGTCAATCTTGCCTATTCGTTCTGTATAGCACCTGTAAGATATGGCCTTTCCTGTCCATCCACCCAACTAAAACTCTCCTCCAGGCTTTCCTCCAATCACATCTTGATCCCTGCCACATCCTTCTCTCTGGGCCTTGACCAAAGCAATCTTGCCCCACTGAGACCCATTCAGAATGCAGCTCTGATCATCTAACCCCTCTCTTCGAGTCTCTCCACTGGCTCCCCCTTATCTTTTGCATCAAACATAAGCTGCTTGTTTTCACTTTCAAGGCCTTTCATGACCTATCTCCATCTTACCTACCATCTCTCCTTCACTAGCAAAATGTCAACTCCTCCATGCCACCAGCCTCCCTCGCTCGCTTGATACCTTTTCAAACAAGCCCCTTTGTGCTTTCTCCCCTGCTGCTCCTCGCACTTGGGAGAAGTTCCCAGTGCACATCTGCAGACTTAACTCTTTGTCCTCCTTCAAATCCCTCATTACAACGCCCCTCTTCTGTGATGCCTACAAAACACTTGGCAACAGTCAGGACGCTGGTGTGCCGAGACCCATGCTGACTAATATCATCTCATTGTTCCCTGGAGCTCCCCAATCAGTCTGCCTGTTTTTTGTCCAATGCTTAGAATGAAAAGTTCTTTGGGACAGGGACCATCTGTCTGTTCTAGGCTTGTGCAGTGCCTAACGCAATGGAGCTCCTAGGCATTACAATAATACAAATACATAGTCTAGCTGTTATTGGAAATGTTTATTAAAAGCACAGCCCTTCTCTCCATTGAACAAAGCCATTTGTCTCCCGTTGAACAGTAACCTTTTGTTTACCCAAGCCGTGTAACAGAGATCAAGGACATATTTGCTTCTGATATCTGAAATGTTACCACGTTGGTATGTCCCTGGGTAGGTCTTTCCTCCTCTCTATTTTAAAAGGCAAATTTCCCGGGGGGCGGGGGAAGACATGAGGAGTTACATGCAAAATGTGAGGAGCTAGGAGTTACATGCAACACGTGAGGAGACAAGTTCTATTACCAGACACAAAGTGCAAGCTCCCAGCAGACGCGTGGCCGACTGTTACGGTGTATCCTGCATGTGAAAACCGCACTCTCTGAGCCTCGCTTCTGACCCATCAGTTGCCTGTCAGGAATCTGTCAAATTTGGCTGGATCGCTAGCTCGCACCAGATGGAATTATTTATAGTTTTGTAATCCACGAAAGCAAGGGAATCAGTTTTACCCTCTACTCAAGTTTAAGCCTCGAGCCGCTCAGCGTGTGGGTCTAATGGTATTCTCGGTTGTATGTCATCACATACACGCATGAAAGGTGTAAAGCATCCAGTTGCTGCGAGTCCATGATTCATACTCTTTCTACTCTCTTATTATTGATGTGTATTCCTGTAGTGTTGGGATCAGGGCCCATTATGCCGGGCTGTGTACTAACATGCAGGGAAAAGTAAAGTCTCTGCCCCATTAATCCGAAAGGGGCTGATTTAATTCCATTTAAGTCACTGGGCATCTTTCCACTGACTTCAGTGGGCTTTGGATCAGGCCCAAAATTCAAGAGGTGATTGAAATGAACAAGCAGTTGGAATGAGGAGGCGGGGTACAAGAAAATGAGTGTGTTTCTGCTTAGATTAATGTTGTGCATGAAGCAGATCGCCGCCTGCCGAGCCGTTATCAGTGCAATAGATAGATTAATATAATAATGCCCTGCAGAGCCTGTTTCAAATAAGCTAGTTTTGATCGAAATCTAACACTTTAACACGAGACACCAGGGCCTGCTTCCAGTCTCAAATGCACACTGTGTATTTCCGCATGTCTCAAGCAAATCCCTCCACACAGCTGCTGTAGGCACAGTGTCCAGTCTAGAAAGTTCTGAAGCAATCACAGTCTGGTTCTGAATAGACCAGTGACCTATTTGCGTGTATGGAATTTAAATATCAACTCACCTCAGCAGTTACGTATGTCTAAATCTGAGCTAATAAATGTTTTTACCCAAACCTTCTTGTTTTGTTCTCGAGAAGTTATCAAGATGTTCTTCATTATCCTGAGGCAGTCTGTGGATAATGGGTAGACAGGTGGGAGTACCCTCTGGTCTAAAAAGCTGTTTTGTATGTACCACTTCATGTTGCTCTCTCAGAAATTCGCAGTGCTGGATTTAGAAATCCAGGCAAGTAGAATATTTTATGTCATGCCGCATGTTTGCATTCGAAATTACCGTGACAGCTAAAAGGAAGCAATACTAGCAGGTCCTAAATTCAGAAGTAAATGTAATTCACAAGTACAGTCTCTGTGGTTAAAACATTTGACAGCTGACATCCGAAGGGACCTCCTGACTATTGGATCAGGAGTCCACTTAATTAGAAACGGTCCTGGAATAAACATAGTTTCTATATTATATTGGCCAAGTACATTCTATTAGCTGGTAAATTCTTTTCAGTTTGGATTCATTAGCAAATTAACTCCAACAGGTAGGTAGGGGTGTGTGTGTGTGTCTTAAACGGAGCCATATCTCTTTCTATTGGTGCATAACAATGAATGGAAATTGAAAATAGTCTGCAGCATTTAAGAATCCTGATTATATTTGTTTTTCCTCTATTCTGATCCTTTACCCTGAAAGTACTTTACGTAGTATGGTGTTTTGAACCAGCCCTCCTGCTACATTTCCAGAGGCTGTAAGATATTTCTCTCTGTCCATTAATGTTTGTACAGTTCTTTGAATATCTAGAACCAAATTATGATTATTTTTATTGTGGTAGTGCCTAGCACCCAGTTAGGGACCCCAACGGGGTCCCATTGTGCCTAGCACTGTGCAAACGAACACAAAGTCCCTGCCCCACAGAACTCTCAACCCAGGATTTTGATAATATGCAACAGCAGACAGGAGGATGAGGTGACAGTAGAGAGCTGTAGTTGCACACTTACCTTATCACAGGCGTCATGCGGAAATCAGTGGAGCTGCATGTACTCACGCCAGGTCTGATTTTGGTTTGTCCAGTGCTATGTTTAGTGCTAAGTGGTGGGATGTTGTCACCTGTGTCTGAGCAGACGTTTCTTCCCTTTCCTAATTAAGACTCATCGTGGTCATACACTAAATGGGCTATTAATGACCCAGACTGTTATAATGGCTGCACACAAAGGTACCAGCTTGGTGTGTACACGTTTTTAGCGAGCACTGAATGGGCCTTTTCTGTGCCCAATTTTCCTGTGCCGTTGTGGTTCTTTGGAAAGTGATTAGGCTCAAAGATGAAAAGATGCCTTGTAAAGAGGTGTGGAGAAAGCATGATCCAGTGGCACTAGCCTGTGAACCAAATTCAATTTCCTGTTTGCCACAGGCTCCGTGGGTGACCTTGGGCAAGTCACTTAGTCTCTCTGTGCCCCAGGTCTCCATCTATACATCTATTATCCTTGGGGATGATAGCGCTGCCCTGCCTCCCAGGGGTGTTGGATAAATACATTAAAGATTCTGAGGTGCTTTGGGACTATGCTATTGGGAGTCAGCCAAGTACCAAAAACAGACAGAAGAGAATTTCTGTACTAGTCGCTGTACCATGCTGTGAGTAGCGAGACCATATTACAACGTCCGTAGTAATCGTCAATGTATGCAGGACATTTGGTGGCGTTTTCAAAGCTTAGCGAAGGGAGCCAGGCACCCAGATCCCACTGAAATTCAATGGGAGTTGGGCACTGAACTAGGCTGCTTTTTATCTGATGCTTCCTCCCCCCACCCCCAAAGTCTTTTGCTGCTGTTAACTAATTAATTCTCACTACATTCCTGTTGTGACGGGTGGGATCACAGAAACCCCCTTGGGAGCTGCCACCTGATGTGCAAAGACTTCCTCTGATCCTGTTTTCCCTGCCAGCTCAGGACTCCAGCACCCTGTCTTGCTGAGCCAGACACTCCCGTCTGCTCCAACACAGACCCAGGGTCTGAATAACTTGCCCCAAAGCTGCAAGTTTACCTAAAAACAGCTCCCAGAAGTGTGCTTGTCTTTAGTACTCAGATGCCCAACTCCCAATGGGGTCTAAACCCGGATAAATCCGTTTTACCCTGCATAAAGCTTATGCAGGGCAAACTCATAAATTGTTCGCCCTCTATAACACTGATAGAGAGATATGCACAGTTGTTTGCTCCCCCAGGTATTAATACATACTCTGAGTAAATTACTAAATGAAAAGTGATTTTATTAAATACAGAAAATAGTAACAGACAGAATAAAGTAAGTCACCAAGTAAAATAAAATAAAATGCGCAAATCTATGCCTAATCAAACTGAATACAGATAATCTCACCCTCAGAGATGCTTCAGTAAGTTTTTTCTCAGACTGGACACCTTCCAGGCCTGGGCACAATTCTTTCCCCTGGTACAGCTCTTGTTGCAGCTCAGGTGATAGCTAGGGGATTCTTTATGATGACTTTCTCCCCTTTGTTCTGTTCCACCCCTTTATATATCTTTTGCATAAGGCGGGAACCCTTTGTCCCTCTGGGTTTCCACCCCCCCTCACTGGAAAAGCACCAGGTTAAAGATGGATTCCAGTTCAGGTGACATGATCACATGTCACTGCAAGACTTCATTGCCCACTTGCCAGCACATACACATAACAGGAAGACTCACAGGTAAACCCAGCCATCTGCAGACAATGGGAGTCATCAAGATTCCAAACCATCATTAATGGCCCACACTTTACATAATTACAATAGGCTCTCAGAGTTATATTTTATATTTCTAGTTTTAGATACAAGAGTGGTACAATTTATACAAATCGGATGATCACACTCAGTAAATTATAAGCTTTGAAATGATACCTTACAAGAGACCTTTTGCATGAAGCATATCCCAGTTACGTTATATTCACTTATTATCATGTTTTTATAAAACCATATAGACTGCACAACGTCACACCTGTGAGGGAGAGAAGTGTTCTCTCCATTTTACAAATAGGGAAACTGAGGCAGAGAGGTCAAGTGACTTAGGGCTAGGAGAAGCAGGGTATGAATCTGCTGCCTCGCAATGTAGTGCTCAGACCACTACCACACTCCTCCTCATCCTGCGAGATTCATCATAGTTCAGTCTTTATGTAGCTTTATGTAGGAGTAAATAGGCTGTTAAGATGCTTAGGATTTCTAAGGAAGTGCAAAGATATCAGATCCGTACCATAAGAAGTAGCAATGTATTTTGGAATAACTGATAGTAGTAGCAGCTCTGGACTTGCATGCCTCAGTTATTTCGTTTTGAGGGCTCCCCTCTCGCACGTTATATAAATACAAGCTGACTAAGGTTCATGTGACATTCTACAAGAACAACTGTCATTGGCTGAGAGCCCTTTGAAGGGTCTCAGAAAGCCCAATGTTGTCCCGGCCGGAGAAGAATCGATCTCCTCAGATTTGTGTTCTTGCAAGTAATTCATCACTCCGGATGTGTCTTCTGTCCTTCGTCTGACTGATGAGTTCTCCTCTGCCTTGCATGCTTTGGTAATCAGCTTTCTGCCTTGATTATGTCACTTTCCTATTGTGCTCTTTTTGGTAACCTGCTCAGGATGTATTTTTCTCTTTGCCTAAAATACCTTTCCTTTTGCAGTGTTATTTATACCAATGTGTGAGGCTCGGCCTCTCTCCTATGCCAAGCGCCTCTTAGGACACTAGTTATACCTCCCTGAGTTTCCTGCAGCCCAGACCGAAGCATAATTTAGAGCAGCCTAGGGAGTGCTCTATTTTACACCAGCTAGCTCTAGTCCCTAAAGGACTGGATACCAGTTGAGAATTGGTGGAGTTCAGGAGCCCTGCTCCCAGCCTCTGCTTTGCCCCCCGTACGCAAGGATGTGGGGGAACAAGTGGCACAGATGCCAGTTATACCAGTATACACCAGCTGAGAACTCCCTGTGCAGGATGAGTGATAGGAGGGGCAGGGGGACATTTTTTAGAGTTTGGTCTGAATTGAAGCTTTACCTAGATTCAACCCTTCAAACCTTGGGCCAGGTCAGATCAGCGCCCACCTCTGCTAATTCCAGCTTTGTCACACCTTGTCCAGGGTATGTGTTGGCATCACAACAGAAATTTCAGCATGGGAAGAACTGGAAACCCTGTGAGCACCCAGAGGGGGCGATGCGTTTGTGCGCTGCGTGTAGCAGAATACAATGCCTGCATGTAGGCTGCCACGCTGGGTAATTTCACATGGTCTCTGCAAGTCCATGTGAAATGTGTAGTCGGCCAGCAGCTGTGTGTTCTGTCGGGGTTTGAACACTGGAGGGGAGCAGTGAACAGTGCACGGGCTGTCGCATTGCTTTCTCCCTCTGTGGGTTGCTGCGGTGTGCATAGCATATCCATGCTGATGCTGCAGGTTGGGACACCTTTGTCTCCTGAGCTGCTGGGGCTAATGGAGGGGTGCCCAACCTACGGCCCGCGGGCTATCCGTGGCCCACCAGAGCATTTCATAAGGCCCGTGGCCTGCTTCAGCACAATATACTAATGGCCGAGTCATTAGCATTTTGTCGTCATGTTTACATCATTTTAGTTTACACAAGGAAGTATCAGAAAATACTGTACATAGGAACAACCTATCTAAATACACGTGAAACAAGCTGAACTTAAAATATAAATCAATACAGGTGACTTGAAATTTTATTAAAATATATGTAGACTCTGGCCCACACAAGGTTGTGCATAGGTTTATGTGGCCCTCCCCCTCCAATGTTTAAAAAGTCAGCAACAAAAATACCTGCTTACATAAGGTGCTTTTATAGCCCCCCCCACCCTAATATCTGAGCACCTGGCAATTGTTCATGTGTTTAGCCTAAGGATACCTGTGGGAAGTTGGTAATTGTCATCTAGATAGGTATTGTTATCCCCACTGTACATATGGGGAACTGAGGCATAGAGAGACTTAGGCCTCGTCTACACTACACTACACGTTCAGGGGGGTGGGTGAAAAAGAACATAAGAATGGCCATACTGAGTCAGACCAAAGGTCCATTTAGCCCAGTATCCTGTCTTCCGATAGTGGCCAATGCCAGGTGCCCCAGAGGGAATGAACAGAACAGGTAATTATCAAGTGATCCATCCCCAGTTGCTCATTCCCAGCTTCTGGCAAACAGAGGCTAGGGACATCATTCCTGCCCATCCTGGCTAATAGCGATTGATGGACCTATCCTCCATGAACTTATCTAGTTCTTTTTTGAACCCTGTTATGGCCTTGGCCTTCACAACATCCTCTGGCAAGGAGTTCCACAGGTTGACTGTGCATTGTGTGAAGAAATACTTCCTTTTATTTGTTTTAAACCTGCTGCCGATTCTTTTCATTTGGTGAGACCCATAACATGCCCTTAAAACCATAAAAGCCAAACCCTTGGGCGACATAGTTACACCAATTTAACCCCCCCTGTGTAGACAGTGCTATGTCTGCAGGAGAGCTTCTCCTGTCAACACAGCTATTGCTTCTCAGGGAGTTAACTACGCTGATGAGAGAGCTCTCTCCCATCGGCTTAGAGCATCTTTGTTAAAATGCTACAGCCGATGCAGGGTTTTAAGTGTAGACTTGCCTTAAGTGACTTACCCAAGGTAATACAAGGTGGGTGAGGTAATATCTTTTATTGGGCCAACTTCTGTTGGTGAGAGAGACAAGCTTTCGAGCCACACAGAGCTGTCCTTCAGCTCTGGGAAAAGAGCTCCCAGCATCACAGCAAAGTGCAAGATGGAACAGCTTGTTTAGCATAAGTAGTTAGCACATATTGGAAAGGACCATTCAAGGGAGAGTGGCCTGTTAACACCCGTGTAGTCATAGGACATGAAGAGGGGGTTGGTGGGTTACAGTCGGTCCAATAACCAATATTACCTCAGCCACCTTGTCTCTGTAATATCCTGGGACCGACATGGTTACAACTACAGTGCATACACAGTCATACAGACTGTTTGTGGTAGAACAGGCCGTTAACACCGTCTCTTCCAAGTCCTAGGTTAGCACTGTAACCACTAGACCATCCTTCCTCTACTCAGTCAGCTATGACCTCTATTAGTGTCACTGCTTGTGATGAACAAAATTAGTAATGAAAAATGGAAAAGAAGCATCAATCATAGCCACCAAAGGGCCCAGTCCTGTGAGATACTTGTGCGCTTCCGGTAGGGTGGGCAGCACTTGGTTGAACTTTGGCCCAAAAGAAGCTGCAAGAGAAACAGTTCATCCCATTCTGATCCACTGATGCGTATTTATTCGGATAACAAATGATTTACCCTCATCAAGAGCCCCGCCCTTGGATTTGTGTTGCGGTGCAAATCATTGCATCACGTGTTTTCATTCTGTTTTACCCTGCTGATAATTCTGATACTATCCTGAGCACAGACGGTGGTGACTGTGTTCAAAGTCTTCAGTCCTCCACACACCCCAGTGATGGCAGGCAGGGTGTATTACATGGGAAGGGTAATAAGACAGCTCTGCCCCGAAGGAGAGCAGCACTGTGAAAACACCAGGCGTGGTGGTTTGTTTGATGCAAGGCACAAGGTACACTGAGGCATGGGCAGGGCTCTACCCCAGGTGTGAAGAACTAAAGAGGTCATGGGGTGGGGGGAATTTATATTTCAGGTTGGATGAAAATTAGTTTCTTTATCATCAGACCCTTTTAACCTGCTGTTAATTTTCTTCTTGGCTACAAAAGGCCATTGTTTGGATGAAGGGGAGGGGAAGGCACCATTATAATCTGTAGGAGAGTGCATGGAGGAGAACACGTATGTCTGTGACTCTGAGCTGAGACCGCGGATCAGCGGGCCTCTGTGAGCACAAATGCTTATCCCTGAGCTCGCTGGCTGCTACTCTGAAACCTGCAAGCTGACAGGTTTTCTGCACAGCAGGGGGTCACTAAATTAACTGTGCACTTGGGCCGTGCAAATTCCTTCTTTTCAGTGGCACCTGGAGCTTCCGATGCCTAGAAACAATTCCATTCCCCTGCATGTGTAATTTTGCGTGTCATTGCCCCTAATTGCATGCTTAAAGTGCGCGCTTTTAAAATGCAGCCCTTTTATCAGCAGTAGGTAGTAGAAGGTTTAATAGGGTGTTTGAATTCCTATAAATGTAATCTGTAGCTTTCTGTGATAGGGGATGGGCAGGGAGCCATGTGGTTCATATCCAGTGTTGATAAACTCGTTATAGAGGCAGGAAACATTTTCGATTGGAGCAGTGACAAAATAATTTGGAGGGGAGCCATAAAAAGAGGGGATGTGATGCTTCTAGCACAGTGGAGATTGAAATTGCTGGTGTGTGGAAGCTGCGCTGCCAGCTACCATTGACTTAGTATCTCTGGAGACCTGTAATAGCAAATGCATTTTATTAATGACAATATTCTTTAGGAAATGCTGAGGCATTGTTGCTAGAGGTGGAACTCTCTTGCAAGTGGGATTGTGTGTGTTGGTTTGGAAACCTTCCAGACCAAGACCTGTTCAATTGAACTTTCTCACCGCTGGTAACGGATCGAAGATCTCATTGTGGCAAGCAGGCTGCCCTAAGACATGATGCTGTCTTCTCAGTGGCCAGTAGTTTGTAGCTGTAACATCCTTCCTTTTGACTGAGAGTGGAGATACAGCACGTTAGGAACCACTTGCCTGGATTGTCATGGGGTTAGAGTGCTAAGCCAGTGGGATGGACATTTTGGCCATTTTTCTGTTGCTTGTTCTGTTTTTTACCTTATGATAAACCATAAGCCTTATATTATCAGCTATCCAACACCTGCTTTAATGGGTATTCCCTGTGTTTCATCTTTTTCCTCCCCTCTTGGCCTTTGCTGGGTTTTGTCTTGTGATTCGTCGCTAATCAGCCCTTGTTCATGATCTTGTTGCTGTTAGATCTCTCTGGGTGAATTTTTTGTAATGCAGATTTGGTTGTCAGCGGAAGGCTGCACTACTCATGTCTAGCTATCTAGGTCTGATTCTGCTCCCGTCCATGTTGGTTGGGGTTTGGGTCTTTTGTAGTGCTTTGCTCTTTGTTTTTTACCAGTCATCCCACAGCGATGGAGTTCTGAATGCCAACATGTAAAATACCCATTCTGTTAGAAATTGTGACAAGCCTGAATCAGATCCCCAGGTCCGACTCCTGTTTCTGAATGTTGTGGCAATTTACATTTGGATCCAAATCTGGATCTGAACTTCCTGTCTTGTGCTTACTTCTACAGGGAGCTCTGAACACCCTTGAAGTTAGGTCTTGGCTTATGACTACCTACTCCTGGGAGAATTCTGTGCCAAAAAATTAAAAGTTCTGCGCCAACACAGTAAAAATTCTGCACATAATATTTTAAAATTTTGCAAAATTCTGGAAATTTTATTTGTCAAAATAACACTACATAATCACGCCAGTTTCAATTAGTTTGGTAATTTATTTCAAAATACCTCTCTGTAAATATGTCTGTTACAATACAGACTCACGCAAAAATGTCCCCAGGAGTAGAGAGTTAAAGAAACCCCTGTGACAACCCAGTTCCAGTTTCTTTGCCCCCTGTTCCCCTCCAAAAGCCCAGCTTGGGAGGCCAGACACTCACAACCCCTCCCCATGAGTCCAGCCGTGGGCCCCCCAGCCAATACATCTGAACCCCCCCCCCGAGCCCAGTCGTGGGGGTCCCCCTAGCCCAGATACCCACACCGCTTCCCCTCCAGAGTCCAGCTGTGCCCCCCCCAGCCCAGACACTCATCCCCCTACCACCAGGGATCCAGAAGGAGAAACAGCCAGTTGCTGGGTTCCAGGCTTGTGTGGAGTTTCCTGCGCACTGCCCTCTCCTTCCCTCAGGGCCTGTGGGGAACTGTAGCTGCTAGGAAATTTCTACTCCCCTCCTCCCCCCCCCCCCCCCCGGCAGTGTCTTCTGTGCGCGAGCTGGGCTCTGCTGGGTCTAACAACCCCTAGTGGCGGCCATCAGCACTGCAGCCCATTTCTGGGGGAGGGGCAAAGGAAATGATGTGCAAAAACATTAATTTCTGCAAAATTCTGCATTGCGCAATGGTGCAGAATTCCCACAGGAGTAGACTACCGGAAAATGGCCTCTCTCCCCATGTGCATCCGGGTTAAACAGGGTGGTTGGGTATTCTCAGCAAAAGCCTCCCTTCTTTATGGAAAAGTTCTACAGAACTTAGTAAGGGTGAAATCAGTAGGACACTATAAAATTACACTACAAAATTACAGGATCTAAGAACACAAATGAATTTCGATAGGCTTTTAGCCGTCGTATAGAATGCTATTGCAGTGAGATAATTCTCTATTACATCTTATAAGGTAGTTAAAGCCCATGGGAAAGCTCTTATTTTCTTTAATTTTGTAGGACTTTTCCTGTGTGTTTACACATCCTATGCTGAAGTTGCGTATCTTACATCGACCCCTCTCCCCCCCCGCCCCGCCCAGTGTAGACCAGCCTTACGAGGCTGTCTGCAGAGCTGGCACTGTAGCCCAGAGGAGACACTGCAGGTCATTCCTGTAGCCCAGTGTAATGGGTGACCTCTCAGCTGTGTGGGAAAGATGTGCGAAGGGGGCTGCCACTTGTGAGTGGCACTTCAGATGCCAGACCCCTGGCAGGGCTGAAGTTTGCGTGTTTATGTCCAATCATGTTAACTGCGAAGTGCCGTGACATCTGTTTGTATAAATCAGGAGACAACCCAAATGTCTTTTCCTTGCAGGGAAGCTGTTGCAGGGGGATTCTCTGGAGCTGAGCTGCAGGGCTGCCTCTGCAAAGGTGACATTAGAGCCGAGCCAAGCCGTGGTGTTGGACTGTAACCTGGCTTCTGTCGAGCAGTTGATCAATATCACGTGGAAGAAGAATGGGTTCCCATTAGTGGAGCAGGAGCACCTTCGTGTGCTTCCAAATGGATCACTCTTCATATCGTCCCCGGCTGCTGCTAAGGAGAGTAAATATCCTGAAGGGACTGGCGCAGAGGGTAATTACTCCTGTGTCTCCCAGAGCGCCTTAGGTGCGGTTGCCAGTCAAACGGCTGCAGTTAGATTTTCAAGTAAGTATTTTTCTGGTATTGATACAGCCTCTTCGGCCTGGCTTAAGAGTGGAGAAAGAATTGTCTAGGAAAACGTGGTTCCTTTAAATGCTGGCCGGCCTCAGAATTGTCTGTAAAATAAGTTACGACGTCGTCGTCTTTCCCCCCCCCCCCCCCAGTTACATTTTAATTTCCCATGGAACCCTTCCAGATTCCTTCCTGACAAGGCCCTCCTGTTCTCAGAAAGCCAGGCTTTTCCTTTGGGACATTATCTTGTCAAGTCCTTTTGTGTCAGGACACACGGCCTGTATACAGAATGCACTGTATTTCCAAAGGCCAGATTCTCAGCTGGCCTAAATCAGTGGGAGTCAATGGAGTTATACCTGCTTACACCATTGGGGATCTGCTACCTTCTAGCAGTTCTTCAATGACAAAAAGCAGTTCCGTCCTGTGCTAACCTTGTGTCCTTCCTCCTTTATTCAGTCTCTTGATTGGTTGTTTTTCCCCCAGTGTTATTACAGAAACTGTGGTGCTGGGTCTTGTTAAGTTGAATTATACTGGTGTGTGTGTGTGTGTGTGTGTAATATATATATATATATATATATATATATATATATATATATATATGTGTGTATATATATATGTATATATATGTATATATATAATAATTATACTGGCACATCCCGAGCTGCACTTTGATTAGCTGTTGATATTAATTAGTGTTACCCAACACATGGCAAGAAGAGTACCTAGGAGAATGACTTACATGGGACCTGAATAATGAGATCAGAGGTCAAAATATTTTCTTAGCATGTCACCATTCACCTAATTCCTTTGGGATCTGCTAGATAATTAGCACTGCTTTATGCTCATTAAATATGGGGAAGTGAGAGGAGCTGTAGTCTTTGAAAGATCTATCTTTGCCCCTAAAGATCGTTCTCCTTTTCTTGAGTGTATTCAGCTCACACATTCTCACAAAGGAGGAGTGGAGGGAAGTGGGAAAACAATACTCTAGAACAATGGATGCTGAAATAGACTGTGCTGGGAAGCAAGGGAAAGGGAATAAGGTTTGTGCGTGTCTTTGAATAATGCAAAGGCATCAGACATTCTGACTTCTCTTCCTTACCTAAGAATTCCATGCTCTAGATGCAAACTACTTGCTGTGCCATGGTAGGTCCCATCTCCCTGGGCCCCATATAGAGGTTGATGAGTCTGCTACAGCTGTGGTTAAAAGAGCAGAGGCCTTTTAGCGCTGGCCGTAGAAAACGCAATATTTAAGACTCTCTGAAGTTCTTGGTTTGTTCCCCACTTGGGTTGACAACTCACACAGGTGTGTCATGTTACCTGTAACCAGTTAAACTGTTAGCATTTTATTATAACATGTTTTCTGTCATTGATGGTGATGATTTTTTTTTTAAGTTACCTCTGTGTGTGTCAGTATAGTTCCCTTGGAGTGTGTTGCATTGATGTTTGTGGAGACTGAAGCCCTCTTTGCTCATCTAACCAGTCTAGCATAGGAACCGTAGTCCAAGCTTCTGCTCTCTGTGCCTGTCCAGTGGGACCACCCCACCCCCCGGGGTTGGAGGATCATTTAGACCGCATGACTATTCAGTCCTCTCTCCCTCTGTTGCAGTAGCACTAAGGGCATGATCAGCTCCCCAAAGATTCTGAGATACAGCTACGTGAAGAGCAGCAGGTGAAGAGGTGCATTATAAACTTCACCAGAGCCACCGTAGGTTGAATATGGGCTGTCTTTAAACTAGGGCTTCAATCAGATGAGCTGCGTGTAAGTTATAATGCAGGGATCGAGTTATAAGTTATAACTGCAGGGCGCTTGATATAAGCAGTGTTGCATCTGTGGTGGCTGGCTTCTTGGTAATTGCTAGGGATTGAACCGGGGATCCCCAGAACTCAAAGTCTGTGTTTCTAGAGCTTGAGCTAGTTGATAGATGTAACAGTCGTATCCTCTGGATAGGCCCCAGAGGGGGCACATTGCACACTGTCTCTGTAGGGGCTGAGAGGAAGGCATGGGTGAGTTCGGCATCCAGAACAGCAAATGATAATTAATGGGTATGGGGGGTCTCAAAAATGGAAAGAGAAACCACAACGGGATTGAGAGTCTCAAGACAGGGCGGGAAGAACAATTCTGTGGGATCCTGGCACAGGTGTCAACGAAAAAATTTCAGCGAGCGAAAGATTCGGAAGCACCGTTGTAACTGCAAGGAGCCAGATTGTACACTGGGGTGCCACCTGAGGAACTTACCGTGCCAACCTCCCCTTTCGTGCCCAGAAAGGGTGTCGGCTGCTTCTGTTCTGCTCAAACCCGTAGGATGACCCTCTCTGGGTTCAGGGATCTGCAAGTGTGCTCGGGCTTGGGCCAGTGCACGAACATAACCCCTTTCAGCCTGCAGAGAGCCAGAGCATGCATATTCGGAAACGCCTTTAAAGGCAGGGAATGGGGAGCTGCTTGCAGGCCAGTTTCAATTAAAAGTGGCTTCAGATGACAAGTGCTGCAGAGCAGAAGACTCTTGCACCAAGAGTAGTTTGATTGTATGCAAGCGTTAATCCATAGAAAGGCATGACCGATAATGTGGTGTGTGGTTGGTTGGCTTTCGTTTTTTTTGTTTGTTTGTTCTGTGGTTCCTTATCTAACAGTTACCTCTTTAACACTGTGCATGAGACATGCTTTGGTAAATAATGGAAAGAAGCTGAGTGGCACTTTGCAAAATGTACAATAAAAATCAATGCATCTGTCCTACCCGGGCAGTTTGTTGTAAATTACAGAGCTAGTTTAAAGAGCAAATAATTTTAAAGACATTGTCAATTTGAAAATCACACTTTTCTCAAAATGGTTTACCTGCTGTTGTTTACTAGTACTGTGAACTTAGAGATCAATATTTGAGTCTGTTTTCTCAGTGTTGCTCTTTCACCTGAATAGATGCTCTCCCCTTTTATTTTTTTTTTTTTTTGGTTTTCACACATAATAGTCATTTTATAATAATATATGGAGATATACCTATCTCATAGAACTGGAAGGGACCCTGAAAGGTCATTGAGTCCAGCCCCCTGCCTTCACTAGCAGGACCAAGTACTGATTTTTGCCCCAGATTCTCTAAGTGGCCCCCTCAAGGATTGAACTCACAACCCTGGGTTTAGCAGGCCAATGCTCAAACCACTGAGCTATCCCTCCCCCCTTCTTAGTGATTGCGCAACATGCCTCAGGTGGCACATGACCGGGATTCATCACCAAATTTGGTCTGCTGGTTGGATCATTAGCTTCCCTGGCCCAGGCCGGATACTGAGATGAAGTGCGACATGAATGCTGATCCATGTCCCCCACACATGGCGGTAAGGGATGGAAAACACAAGAAACAGAAATTGTGCAACCACAAAACTTGGCAAGGGGACCCAGGGTTGGAAACACAATCTGCTCTTAAAGTTACTTGATTTCAGATTAATGGTATCCCTTTAATGTGAGCATTTGCCTGCTAATTATTATTATATGTATTATGGTTGTTCCTAAAGACCACAGTTACAACAGAGGTCCCATTGAGCTACGTGTTATACAAACACATAGGTAACTTTAAAAAAAAATCTACACCACGAACGACAGAAAACATGTTATAAGAAAACGTTAACAGTTTAATTGATTTATATGTAACATGACACATCTGTGTGGGTTGACAACCTAAGTGGGGATCCAAACCAAGGACTTCTGAGCCTTAAATATTGCGTTTTCTACTGTCAGCGCTAAAAGGCCTCTGCTCTTTTAATCACAGCTGTAGCAGGTCAACCTCTATGTGTGCCCCAGCCACCAGTAGAGGGAGACAGAGTGCCACACAGAGTAAGCATTGGTTACATGTATAAAACTTGATGGAATGGATGGATTTACTGAAAGCAATGGGTTCTTACAGGGAGGTAGTTCACAGTGATTGACACCTGGCAGGACAGGGCCCACTACACTAACAGCATTACTCATAAACTGCAAAAAGGAAACCAAATATTAGAAGTGTTGAACATTGAGGGTTGTACTCGAACTTGTCATGAATAGGCTAGTATGGGAGGTGTGTGTTTCCCTTTAAAAAGGGAGGCCTTCATTGGCATATCTCCTCCTTGAGTCAATCTGTGCAAAAAGCAGGCAAAAAAGAGAAGAGGCGGTGTTGTTCTAACTGGTATGTTAGATGAATTAGTGAGACCTGACAGTACCGGGGACCCTGGCAGGTGAAGTTACCCCCTACGTTTTGTAAAACGAGTTCTTAGGAACACCGATGATCATTAGTAATGTTTCATTGAACTAAACAGAAAATGTAACAAAGGAAAATACAATGGCGTCCCAAAGTGCTCAGATATCATGGAGTTGAGTGCAGAATGGCTAATCGGACAGACGGGTGGACTCACACAGTACTGATGTAGTGCTCTAGGACTCAACATTTTACAGCCGTGTTTAAATATCTCTCCCTTCCCGCAGACAAAAAGCCAACCAAAAACTGTTTTCCTTGTTTTTTAAAGCTATGAAAACATTTCTATTAATATTAGATTTCTTAAAATAATTTAACAAAATCTAAATATTGGGCCTAAACTAAATCTGTGGTGTCCTTTTAATTATAGCTGTGTTGGGAGATCCAGTAACTGTAATTACAAACAGTTATTTTTACACTAGTTACATCTGGGTTGCTCTGAAGTTGGCATTGCTCGATAACTGGTAATAAGTTACTGTAAATGTATTCATGTTCTTGGTAATGGATAACCCTCAATAAAGCAGTAAGGATTTACAGGAAGATATTACTTGTAAAGTTCCAAAGTAGCTACACACTCTTTTTTTCTTGTTTCTGCCTGCCCTGTGTATTTGTTTCTTAACCTCATGTTGGATGTTGCAGTTAGTGGTGCCAGTCTGGGCAGAACTGGTCAGGCTGGCCAAGTGACTTGTATGGTATGTGCCGGCATAAATAACTATAAGGGCTTCTGGGAAGACTGACTCTTCGTGTTTTCTGAGGAATTTATAATGATAGCCCGCCGCAGACTCCCAGATGCGCTGTGGAAATAGAATAAACTACCTTTAAAAAGCAACTTACATTTGACCCACGTTGTGCATTTCTACACAGCACTGCCTGGCACGTAACTGGCTGCCGTGCACAGGTTTCTGACCCCAAACACACAATAATTTCTCGAGCGTGCGTTTTGGTTTGTACGCTGAGATTCTGGGAGGGCCAGATGAACTGGTGCTGACAATTCCAGCACTGGTGAGCGAGCCGTGAGGGAGCATGGATTTTTTTAAAAGGCAGTCCCCGGGCCATGGCTTGTTTTAAACTCCAGATGGGGGGGTCTCTTTGGAAAGGGCCTTTCAGACTAGCCATTGAAATGCTTGGAGTCCACTGCGTGTACACTTCTGCCAAATTTGAAACTGGGATTAGGCTGCAGCTGGTCATTCCATCTTGATCCAGGGGTAGCTACTGCAGCATAGAATCATAGAAGCATGATGGGTCCCATCCTATTCTATTACTAATGCATGTAGCTTCAGTGGGGCCATTTGCATTACTAAGGAGGGTAGGGTCAGGCCAGTATGGAGTGCAGTGGGAGCTGAGAGCTCCTGCTACTGGAGCTATAGCTCAGTGGTTTGAGCATTGGCCTGCTAAACCCAGGGTTGTGAGTTCAATCCTTGAGGGGGCTATTTAGGGATCTAGCACAAAAATCTGTCTGGGAATTGGTCCTGCTTTGAGCAGGGGGCTGGACTAGATGACCTTCTGAGGTCCCTTCCAACCCTGATATTCTATGATTCTGTGGGAGCTGGTGTAAATTATCATAGTCCCAATGAAGGCAACGGCAGCTTATACCAGTGGAAGATCTGCCCCCAGCTGAATTAGTTAAAGATGCTGATGAAGCAATTCTCATGTGGAAATAGTCCGGGGGATTTTGCTGGCCATTTCGAGGTTGGAAAACAACACTGAATGGACCAGGACCTGATGGGACTGGTAAAAGCACACGGTTGTTTAGTTTGGAGGCTGAGGCCCCGTTTGGGAGCCAGTGATCTCTCTCCAGGTAGGCTGCGAGCTCTTCTTGGGCTGGGTGTCAGGTGTCTTCTCTTTAGTGATGCCTTCCGCTTGTGAAAGCTCAGCTCCACCTTGGCTACATTAGGTAGCAGCAGGGCAGGGGCTTAATCTTTGGCAGGGAAAGAGATCTGAGGAGAGTCCAAGCTGGCAGTAAAGTGGGAGCTTTATTGCCGACACGCTGATGTCCTCAGGCGCCGTGTGTAGTGTTTTAAGACGCCCTGGGAAGTAGCTGAGAAAGGCATAATGGATTTTGGTCCCAAGCTCTTCGTTCCTCCAGTTCAGTGACTCTGACTGCAGGTGCCAAAGAAAACCAGGCGGTGCTTTTATCCTCAAGACTGCTCGACCGGGCAAGGTCCACGAATCCAGCCCAACACCGAGGGAGCAATCTGACTTCTCAAGCTCCCTGTGGTGTGCGCATCATGCTAGGAAGAGATGTAAACAGACCCTCCGCTTTGCAGAGTAAGACTTGGCTGGATCAAATCTTTTGTTTGCCATTATCCTCAAAAACGCGGGTCGCCGCGCCAGATTCTGCGCCCTGCTGTCTACTCGCCTTCTCGTAGATTGAATTGGCAGTAGAGGCCTCACGCTCGAGTCCGCACCTTTGGGTGCCCACGTGCCAATGTGATTGCCCAAATGTGGAAGCTGGACATCCAACTGAGGTGCCTATGTTAGACTATAGAACCCACAGAACGCACCCTTGTCTTGTCACGTTAGAGGCTATTTAGACCTTAAGATAGGTCCTTAGGCTTCAGGCCTCATAGGGTTATAAACTAATCAACCTCGCTACATCTCTCCCAGGATACACTGGTGATATTTGCCCCTCACCTCGATTCCAGGTAATTTGGTGCAAAGCATGGAAAGTATAAAGGGGTGGAGGGGAAAACCATTCACTACACAAGGGAGATCTGTGACCCAGCATGCAAACCCGACCCCTGCTCTGCCCCTCTTGAAGAGTGAGGAGAGCCTAGGTTTGCTTCTGACTCATTGCCAACACCTGCCAGGTGGAGGCGAAAATACACAGAAATGGGCAGACAGGTTTCTCGACCTAAAGAAAAGGGTGGGGGATGGGGAAAAAGCTGTCCTCAAAGGCTGGAGCTGAAGTACAGAGAATCCGCGTGCTCAGACTATGGGTACATCCAGACTACCCGCCGGATCGGCGGGTAGCGATCTGTCTATTGGGGATCGATATATTGTGTCTCGTCTAGACGCGATATATCGATCCCCGAACGTGCTCCCGTCGACTCCAGAACTCCACCAGGGCAAGTGGTGGTAGCGGAGTTGACGGGGGAGCCGCGGCCGTTGATCCCACGCTGTGAGGATGGGAGGTAAGTCGAAATAAGATATGTCGACTTCAGCTACGCTATTCCCGTAGCTGAAGTTGCGTATATTACATCGCCCCCCCCAGCGTAGACCAGGCCCAAGAGAAAAACAACAGCAAGCCCCAATGTGTCAGGTTTCCAGTGCTCAGTGTGACCTTTCCCAAGGAGATGCACAACCCGGGCCTTGCAGCGATTGGCCCCTCAGGCCTTCCGACCCAATCCCCTTCTAAGCTGCCTTGGTCCCAGAGCCAGGATTCAGCAAAGCAGCTTTCTATAGGGCTGCTGACTGAACATTTCCCTTTGAAACTGGTTTTCAGCTCGCCATGAGAAGTGTCTGCTTTCTGCAGAAGAGTTCGAGGTTTTGTCCAAAAATGACAGTTTTTGCTTATTTCTGCATGTGGGTGCGTGTGGAGAACCCGGCTCTAGATTCGTCCCATTCTGCCTGGTTCTTTTTACTGACCTTTCTGTAAAAAGTTAAAGAAAAAAAAGCTGTCCCGTGTTGAGTGAATACAATAAACGCTCAAGCCTCCAGCTGTTGCCAACCCCCGAGATATGTGGCCCCCTAAGGTCAGTCGGCTTCCAATGCAGGACAGACTAGAATTGCAGAGGGTGGGCACACATCCAGAATATTTTAATAATGTTCATTTCCAGAGCTTCTTTTATTTTTACAGTCCGAGTAATCCCTCGGACTGGATTGAACTGTAACAGATGTATTGGTCTTGTTTTTAAAGGGTGTCTTTGAGCAGCGGGGGTTGCAACCCCACTCTGACACTGTGTTGTTAGTTTGGAGGTGTCATTCTGCAGTCCCCTCGAGGAGAGGCGTTGATGTCTAAGAACTCAGCTGCTGTCCAATGAGAGGCGCCCCGACCCAGGTGAACTGTGCAGCGAAGACATACCCAGAGAAGGAGCATGGGCAGGACCTAGAGAGGTTGGAAAAAAAGAGCAGGAAATAACAGGTTGCATTCTGCCGTAGGGGTCCACGCCGGCGACTTTCTGAGCACCTAGTGAGATTAGGCCTCTGGATGTCAAGGAGCTTGCATGGGTATTACTGGGGGCAGAATTTGTCCCAGTGTCTTTTGACGAGACGGTAAGGAGAAGGAGCAGTCACTGTATATTGTACGGCCCCCTTCTGAACTCAAGGGGAAAAGTTCTAGACAGTGAAGAGCAGTAAAAAGCGGTAGCAGCTGTCTGTTTAAGTTGCAAAGATTCTACGCTGTCTGTGCTGTCTCGCAAGGTGACTATCCATTTATAAAAGGAAGCAGAGATGAAAGGAAGGGCTTTCCAGTTCAGACTGGTATTGGTTTCAGGCACAGAAAAAGATCTCTCGAGATCTGAGGCATTAATATAATAAAACAACGTAATATCCTAGATTAAAGTCCCTCGCATTTGGAAATTGCTTTCAGAGCTGTTTTAAGAATGTGAGAGCCAATAAATAACCAGTCCTTGACTTAAAAACTGAGCTAGGTTAGAAAATAATGTGAATGCAGTAATATTTTTCTGTGCTATAATACCTCTCGTCCTGTGATCCTAATGACGGTTAATGAATGTGAGGCAGGTAAGTAATATTAGCCGTTTGCCACTGGGGAAACTGAGGCACAGATTGGTTTGCATTTACCCAGCATCTTCAGTAGGACCAGGAATGGAAGCCCGGGGTGCTGGCCTCCAGACCTGTGCTTGACCCATTGGAACACACTTACTCTAGTAGAAGGGTAAATAGACCCTGAGCCTGTCCAACACATGTTTAACGTGTGCTGTGTGAGTAGTCCCACCCAAGTCAAATGCTACTCCCCGTGCATAAAATCTTTGCAGGATTGGAGCCGTAGTTGTTTGGTTATCAGTTTAGGTAGGGTCTATGTGAACCAGTTGGTTTGCTTAGGAAATATTAAGCATACAGGGTCCCAAAGGCCGGTTTCTCTCCCCTTTTCTCTTCCTTCCACATACATTTGCAGAGCCAGATGAGTAGCTACTCGCAGTATTTAATAAACTGGGTGACTTTTGGGGCTTGTGAAATGCCGGGGGTTGGACAGGAGACAGACCGGTATAGTGCAGTGCAGACAGACACAGGGTAAATGACGGTTAGAGATGGGAAAACCACCTTGGGTCAATTCAGCCCTTCTCCCTGGCAGTGCAGGATTGCCTGTCTGCCTTACGCCTCTCTCCGATCGGACAGTAAATTCCTCACCTTACACAGCACTTCATTGTACTCAAAGCTTCTAAAAGCAAATCAGCTGTGCAGAACATAGGTCACAGCATGTAAGGCCACAAGGGATCATTGTGATAATCTAGTCTGACACCCCCCCAGCCCCTGTATAACATCAGCCTTGCACCTCCCGCATCGACCCCAGGAACTTGTGGTTGAACTAGAGCGCATCTCGTAGACGAGATGGCCTCTCTTGAGCTAAGGACTCCAAACAATAGAGAGTCAACTACATCCCTTAGTAAATTATCTCCAAGATTAATTACCCTCACTGCTAAAAATTTGCACCATATGGTACAGCAATGTGCCTTACAGTTTAACTGATCTGGTTTTTTTGACTGGTGTCCTGTAGGGGAGACCAATGGAAAAAATACCGTCTCAGAAACCGGAATATCCTAAAAAAAATCCCCAAATTTTTGTTTCTAGATCTTTAAAAATGGATATTTATAAGAATATGGGGAAAGACACGCGCCCCCCCCCCCCCCGTCCTTTGCCGTGCTCTGTCACATGGCATCCAAATTCAGATGAACTGTCTAAGACTTGTCACTCTTCATGTGTGCATTCATATGTCTCATTTTATCACCATCTGCCCGGGGAAAGTGCTGCTTCTTCTGCGAGCATTTGCACCTGACATAACCTATTTATTTCTGAATCGAGGGTGATGAGGAAGTTGATTAATGAAATGCATCCCCCAGCTCATTTTGTTTTGCAGGCCGGAGAGAAGCGTTTGCGACATTAGCATTCGTTTCGTGTGAGTGGAGTATTCCAAGGGATCTGTTTCTGTGCAAGCGGAATAGAGCACCGTGGTCTATCAGAACTTGTTTACATGCAGATGGAGTTATTCTTCATACTGATTGCGTCGGCCATGGCTGATTAATGTTAGGCGATAGAACAAGACTTGTCTGGAAGACGAGGGAGAGACGACGTCAGCCAGCAACCTTTTTCTCCTGGAAGGTGGTGGGTTTCTGTCATTAGATGATTCTGTGTTGCAGATCCTGAACGTGGCTCGGGGACTCTTTTTTGATCAATAGGATGGTGCAAATAATAATAATAATGACAGTACTTGGCCCTCATAAAGCATCTAGAGATCTCCAGGTGCTTATCATGAACTTAGCTTCATGATGCCGTGTGAGGTAGGTAAATATCTTCAGCAGCAAAGCAAAGCACTAAAGCTAGGAGGGTTGGTCAAACGCCCACTGAAATCAGTGTAAAGACTATGGCTTCATTGGGAGTTGGATGAGTCTTAAATGACTTGCTGAAAGTAACACATCAAGCCTGTAGCAGAGCCTGGGATAGACCACATCTCCTCCTGCCTCCCAGTCCTGTGCTCTAAGCAGATCATCTTTGCTGCCTAGAAATCTATTGCATGGTATATTTCACTCCCCACGGTGCGGACTAGCTAAGTGGGCCGGTCAGGTCACATGTCTCCTGCGGAGTCAGTAAGCCACTCACAGGGATTCTGCTGGAAACCTGAGACAGTGGCTGTGGTGCAGGCTTTCAGGAGTCCGCTCCTTTCTCCAAATAGTCCCAGAAATTTGGGACCACTGTGACATTTAAGGGCTTTGGCTCCCACACTGGAGAAGGGAAAGTATCAGACGGAAATGAGTCGGGAGTCTCAAAGGGACTGATCAGAGGAGACAGTCTGTCTCACCAGGAACGTGTGAAAGAGATTAAGTTTGGAAGCTATGTTCAGGCCTGGCCAGGTGACAAGGAATCCAGTGTCAGCGGGAAGGACCTAGCATTTTCCCCCTTCATTTATGGGGTTGCGTCAGCTATTGTTAGAAGAGAAGAGGACAAGTCTGACAAAAGCTGATCTCCTTTGTGGGATCTGGTTTGCCAAGATGTATGGGCTACCTGTCCTATGTAAAGCCATAAGAATTTCTCCGTCAGAAGAGAGCCTGGGTCCACGTAGCCCAGCATCCTGTCTGTCTGGCTGAGACTGGATGCTTTAAAGAAAGGTGGAAACCCACACAGGGGAAATTCCCTCCTGGCTCCCAAGCTGGTGAGCTCATTATATACCCTGAAGCCCCGGTATTGAAAGCCTGTAGGATTTGTATCTTCACTAGTGTAATGGCAACGGCTGATATTATTGTTAGAAACGTCGGAACGTTTTTGAAACTGGACAGTATCCTGGGACAGAGAGTTGTGTGGTTTCTTTATACATTGCCTTCAAAAATAAACTCGTCTCGTTATTTGGTTCAAACGCCTTTTAATTTCATCGGGCACCTTCCCACACTTCTGTTTTGGGAAGGAGTGACTAGAAGGTTCTGAGCAGCTTTCTCAGAAGACCAGCCATTGCGATGGCCTCAATGCAAAAGAACCCGGCTGTTCCACTGACAGGCTTCAGGGCTAGAAAGGTTTCTGAAGCTGACAGTGTAATTATGACACCTTTGTTTTGATGCAGCTGTGACCCTCTCCTATGGTTACAGCCTTGTGGGGCTGACGTAGGACCAAAAATTGCACCTGAACCAATGCTCCATTTTATGCGGCACGTGGATTTCATTAACCCTACAAAGGCTGGCGGCATTTAAGTCTCTGCTGCCTTTGGACAGACTCACATCATAGAAAGCCATTTTATCCCCAAGTTCAGCTACTGGAGTCAGCAGAATGCAAACGTCCTGCTACAGAACCTTTACGTTCTTCCGAAATCTTGCTGCCTTTCAGAGGATGAAAGACAACGGCAGGGGAAGGATGTTCTTCCTCGATGCAGAATTCTCAGCTGCCTGGTTCTTTTTGCACCCCCAGTCTGGAAGGAAGGAGAGCTCACGCTTCTGTCCAACGTTTGGCCAGTTTGCATTCCAGACCGGTGGCCCGATAGAATTGTGCCGTTGAATTCAGGCTTGTTCTCAGATGGGACCACCTAGATCCAGGAATCCAAGTGTGTATGTGGCATGTAATCTGTCCTTTTCTAAATGGGAAAGGTGGTGGATAATTGCTTGGATTTCTTCTTTTGCCGGCTGGGTTCAGAAGTCGCCCTAGCCAGCTGATGGCCTCTAGGGAACTATGTTCGCTGTAGGACTGGGCTTTGAATTCAGTCTTTGTAGAGTAGATGATGTAGCAGTGGCCACTGGAGACCGCGGATACTGAACCCTGCCTCATGCAGCAGTGTGAGATATTTCACCCTCTCTGAGTTCTCTGCAATGCTCCCTGGGAAATTGGGCAGCACTTCCTGGACTTCTCTGGCAGCTTTATTTCCAAACAAATGGAGTCAGGTGATCTCATTTTTGTCAAAGGTTCAGACACAACATAGTCAATGCGTGACATGCAAGAGAGACAAGGTGGGTGAGGCACTGTATTTTATTGGACCAACGTCTGTTGGTGAGAGAGAGAAGCTTTCGTGCCACATCGAGTTCTTGTTCAGGTCTGGGCCCGAAAACTTGTTTCTCTCTCCAACAGAAGTTGGTCCAATAAAAGATATTACCTCAACCACCTTGTCTCTCTAATATCCTGGGACTGATGTGGCTACAGCAACACTGCATATAACATGCAAGAGGGCTGGAGTAAAAGGCTGATCTTTATTTACTCGTGTCAGTCACATGCCGTGCATCAGGGATACAAAAGGTTATATACCCTGGCCACATGGCAGAGTCAATACACTGATTTTAGGGGTTACTGTTACAAATGAGTCCTGGCTGATCTGTGATGACTTCTAGTTCAAGTCTATTTACTATGTAAATAGATGTTTAGTCAATTAATTAGATTTGCAGGTTTCTCAGAGCCCTAAATACCTCAAAGTGAAACTATGGTGTGTGTTGTTTTTGCTGCAGAAAGTTATCTCTCTCTACCTGTTAATCACGACATTTGTGAAAGCTGTTAATTTACTTTAAACAGTTTTGCGAGGGAGGATCTATAAAATTACAGTAATTGTAGCTGTTGGATGAACATATTAGCTGTGTCTGGAAGGAATGGTGCTGTAGTGTATCACGTTTCTGCTGGCAGAAGCTAAAAATGGGTGTCGAAGTGCCACATTATATGCATGATGTGTAATCTGTGTTACGGGTGTAGTTAGGAGGGTCACACAAGCTTACAATAGGAGTTGAAACAAACTTGCTTGTAGGCTTGTTTCTCCTACATTCCAGTTGCTTAAAGGAATAGTAGTTGTAGTTAAATTGCAGGTCCACTGATATTAATGCAGAATTGGAGTCACCTTTTTCCCCCCCAAAAGAGTCATAAAACATTTTAAGTGTTGAGGAAAGATCCCAGACTGGCCGCTCCAGAGAGCAAAGTCCTCACTGCAGAGCAGGCTGTGGAATGGCTGTGCAAGTTTCTCTCCTTGCCCGCCAGTTTACTTCTAACCCATCCTGGAATGAGCACTTCCAGCATGAGAGGGTAGTTTCACTCCTTGCTCCATTTACTCCTTGGTGTCGGAACAGATTGCCTATTACCACTTCAGTTATTGCAGTTGGGTTTTGGGGGACCTCTACTGAGACTACCGACTCATTACACAGGCCACAGGACAGTCAGTCATCAGATGTTACCTGACCTGGAAGCAAAAAACTAAAGGTCAAAGTCTCTGCCTATCGTTTCTAGTTGCTGGGAGATAGGTGGGTGCAAGAGAAGCAGGAGCAGATCCTACAAAACTTAGCCAGGTAGCATGGAGAGGGCATCGGGCTAGGGCTCAGGAGATCTGGGTTCCATTCCGAGCTCTGCTACTAGCCTACTGGGTGACCTCTGGCAAGTCACTTCATCTCTCTAGGCCTCAGGTTCCCCTCCCACTCTTTGCTAGTCTTGACTATTTTGAGTGTAAGTTGTTCTAGCTGGGGTTGTGTTTCCACAGTGTCCCAATGGGGCCCCAGTCTCAGCTGAGGCCTCTGGATGCCACCATCCAAAAATAAATACTAATGATTATAAAAGGAACAAAGGGAGAAAATAAACGGAGCCAGAATTTGGTGGCAAAATGCAGCACGAAAGATCAGAGAGGCATTTTGAGAAGGCTGAAATTCCATGCATAGACTACATTTTCTGACCAGGGCATAATGTCTCCAGCAGGGATTCTCTCCAAGCTCAGAGCCTTCTGTACTGATGAGACTGACCTTTGGGGAGAAGGGTGGGATAGAGGCATGTCATTGTACCGCAGTCACCTTTCGAGACAGGGTTAAAAGTATGATCAGAGGGGGCTTAGCTCCAGCTGAGTGTAAAATGTCAGTGGAGGGTCGTGTGCTTGGTTTGAATGTGCCATTAATAAAAGTGCAGCGTGCGTTGCCATTTTACATTAAGGCAGCCTTGCAGAACGGCACTCGCTCACCTGCAGTGTGTAACTTTGGCGACTGGAGAGTAAAATACAAAGTTTTTCGTTCTAACCATCATCCTGGGAAGGGAGGGAAAGTAGGTTTTATGGCTGGGCTGGTCAACTTTCATGACAGATTTGCAAAGCTGAATGAAAACTTCCACCTAAACCTGACAGAGTGGTTTAAATAATGCTGAATACATTCATGTCTTTCACCACTCTATGCCAGTCACCTTGCTCCTTCAATGCCCATAGTGTTGCAGTGTACCACCATTCATTTTACCACTGGAGTATATTCCTGGAGGACTTAACCAGTTCCTGACCCCTGGCCCTGAAAAATGGCATTGTGGTAAAATGGTGACTGGTGCTGTGCAGGCTTCGGGCCTGGATCCTACCTCAGGGCCAGATTTTGAAACTCTGACATCCCCTGAGGAGTACTGTACGTACTGAATTGAGTGGGACTCTTAGCAAAATGCAGTACTACCCCACAGAGGAACAGTTCTTACGTGGCTCTTTCTCCAGCGAAGTCCCACTGCGTTTGCTTTGTCTTGTGATTTCTTGTTTCACCACACAGACAGCAGAAATCAACGCCCAAAGGGGAGGGCCTTAAAGTGTGCTTGGATCCCATTGCATTGCGTGGGTCCTGTTAGAAACATTGTGGCTTCGGGCTCAGTGCTTCCATAGCTGGGCTGTGCCATCATCCTCCATGTTGCCAGGGAAAAGTAGATTGTACGTCAGAGGGCAAATGCACAGGGGCCAGGGCCAGGATGCCCGGTCTGCAGCCTGGGTTTGTAGGAGCAGAGTCCGGGTGGGCTGGGTGCTTTGAAAGTGGACCTGCCACCTCACAGATTCCTGGAACCCAGGCTGTCGCCTGAATGTTTACACCGTAATTAAACAGCCCCTTCGCCTAAGTCTGAGTCAGCTGGCATGGGCCAGCTGTGGGTTTTTAAGTGCAGTGTAGACACACCCTGAGGGAGCTCAGTTGTGGAGGGAAGCCTAGGAAAGAGGAGTTAGGGAGTTCCCGCCTCTCCTCCCGGAAAGGCTTGGGGTCGGCAGACTAAAGAAGGCCGCCAGAACAGAATTGGTCCCAGTGGTGGGCCATGTAGAAAAGGGGCAAGATCTAGGGAGAGACTGTGGAGAAGGCAGGACTCTCCATTGGAGGGAAACTCACATGGAGCAGAGTAGGCACCTGTAGGCGGGAACCCTGAGACAGGGTTTGTAAGCAGAGAAGAGAAGACTTCAATAGCCCAAGAAGGCAGAAGAATTGTTCAGTTTTGTTCAGGTTTGTCTGTGATGTCCCAGGAGCAGAGCCGTCCCTTGGGTAGGGCGAATTGGGGCGACTGCTCTGGGCCCCGCGGGCCGGTGCGATTGGCCGGTGTGGTCGGTCCCAGAAGAGACGAATCCGTCACTTCTGCCCCGGACCCTGCACCCGCCCTAGGGACGGCTCTGCCCAGGAGGGAGGGGTCTGAAATTAGGTGATTTGGCCAGAGGCAGGCGGCCTGCAGGAGGAGCTGGAGCGGAAGATAGCGGCAACATCCCACACTGACACAAGGGGGCACTCCAAGGGTGAGTGAGCTCTCCTGCATGTGCGTCAGATTGTCTGTTCAAAAAATTAATGATATTTGCACACAAAAACAGGTGAAACCCAATATTTAAAAAGGCCCATTTATGCAATACACACATTTTGCCCTTTGGACCTTTCATTTTTAGCATGAATGTGGTCTAAAAAATGTAGTAAACTAAAAACCATACCACACTTTAAACTGGTTCCAGGATCAGAAACACAAAAATTGTCTTATTTTTGTAAAAAGTTGTAAACCAGAAACCAATAGAATTCTTGTTTTTGAGGAGAGTAATAAATCAGCCTAACAAATAATTTCACACTAATGTTAAAGGATCACTCTTGGCAGATAAAAGTTGAACCCGCCGAGTACAATTTTATGCTTGGCATAGCAACAGAGTTCCCTGTTTTCTAGCTTAGACCTTAGCTGTGCATTATGGTGCTACTGTCATTTGCGTTCTAGGATGGCACAAAGCATTGGTAAGGCAGAATAGGTTTAATGTCATAGGCAATTTAATGGAGATGCGTTTAAAACAAATTCTAACTCTTCCGGTTGAAGAGAATAAAAGCCTTCCACAGCCTATTCAGGATGCCGGTGTGTTGTGTTCAAAAGTCCATTGTGTGACTAAGACATTTCAGTGGTGCATTATTTAATAGCCTGGCCAAATTTATAGACCGGTGCTCATTTCTGTGTTCTTGATCCTGCAGTTCTTTGTGCGATGCGGGACAGTGAGCAGAAAATATCTGTGATCCGGGGCACTGATCTTGCGCCACTGAACTCCGTGGGAGTTTTGCCATGCACTTTAGTGGGAGAAGGATCGGGCACCAGGGCAGGTCTGAATGGACACTAACCATGGGTGAAAGAGGGTAGAAACAAGAGCAGAAGCAGGTCTCAAGCCCCTTACTCTAAGGAGCAAAACGTGACAAAGGGAGCCGGGGTTGGGTGTGTTTTAGGAGGGCAGCACATCACTCTTCACTGTAACAAGGCATTTAGATACAGGCGCTCCTCTGTCGCCTCACTCTTGCTAAAGCAGGCCTCGCAGCAAATCAGCTCCTTGCTGAGAGGCAGAACGGCCTTGTGGTAATGCACTGGATTGGCGCTCAGCGGGCAGGTTTCAGCTCCTGGCTCTGCCGCACCCCCTGTGTGACCTTGGGCCAGTCCCTTCACCTTTCAGTGCCTCAGCTTTCCATCTGTACAATGGCTCTAATAATACTCCCTTTGCTTATAAACTCTTCGGGGCAGAGAGTGTATCGGTGCAGTGCCTAGCCCAGCGGGGCCTGACCTTGGGTGTGGCCTCCAGGTGCCAGTGTAACATCAATTAATGCACAAGTGGGTCCTCCTGCTTTACACTCGTATATGTAACACTTGTGCTGGGCAGAGCGGAGCGGGTGAAATTCACCCTCCTCTGCACAAATTTTGTGGCTCATCCAATAACAAGCTGGGTCTCCGATTTGAAAGTATCGTTCTCCCCACTTCTAACGGGATGACTGGAAGCTGAAGGGCCATTTAGCAAAGCAGTTGGGCAGGCAGACAAATGACCTGCTGCTTCTGCCATTCGGTTACATTTCAGCAAAAATGAGGCAGGAGGCCAATTAGCATGTTCAGATGCCTCTGGTAACGCACCCAGGCTTGTTAAGGGCATGCCAGCTAGTGGGTTGGAGGACAACGAGGAATTGCATTTCTCTTGTCCAGCCTGGTCATTTTGTAGTCCCAAGTTTTACCACATAATAGGAATCTTCCTAGCTTGTACATTGCGTTATTATAGATTCGTGTGTGTTCGAAAACATGAATTCTCTTCTCTTCTGATATAGCTTCTCAAACGACTGAAAATGCATTTGTTTCTCAGAGCACAAATGTCAAGGCATTAACTCTCTTCTTTTTTCCAGGTTTATCACGTTTTTTTCAACAGCCAGAGTCTCAGACAGTGGAAGAAAATGGTATGGCCCGATTTGAGTGTCGGATCGAAGGATTGCCCTCCCCTGTCATCACCTGGGAGAAGGATCAAGTGGCTGTTCCTGAAGAGCCCAGGTGAGTGGCCAGTGTTTTTCTTGGATTAATAATAATAAAATTAAGAGACGAGTGTCTTTTATAAAAATCTGGAATTTAAGGGGTGGTGTCAGGGCAGTTTTGGAGCTAAAATTTAGTCTTTGTAAGGACAAATGCTCTCAGGACCAACAGAAATGTATCCATAAAACTTTGAAAAAAGAAAAGAAACTGCCCTCCCCCTGAATATGCCCTTCCCCTGCAGTATATGCCGCATTAGAGCTACTGTATAAGTTGCAAAGGATAATTTCATGGAAGTGAAATTGACTAATAACCAAAAATGTCAAACAGGACTATTGAGTGTCTATTCATCAAAGGGCTGTGTGCAATAGCAAACCAACTCTTGACCGTTTGTAAGTATCCTTTTGCCCATTCAGTGTGGTTAATGATTGGCTGGGACTTGAACACTCTGGCAACGAAGAGAAATAACAAAGGAGACAAATAGCATAAAGAGTGTCAAGAAAATGCAGATATTTGATATTTTGTGAAGCTTTTGGTCCTGCAAAGATTTAAGGACGTGCTTAACTTCCTGCGTGGTGAGTAGCCCCATTGACTGCCTACTTGCCATGTGTAGAGTTAAGCGTGTGTGTCTTCGCAGGGTTGGTGCCGAAGGTGGTGGTTTGTAATAAATCCATGGCCAACTGAGACTGTGTGGCTGCCACACAGCTGTGCAGCGTGGGATGTGGTGTTTCACAGGTGGAGCTGAATGCAAAGTTTGGTTCTGAAGACACTTCCAAAGTCTCCTTCTCAACCTGTTTCCCTCAGAGGTTTAACAAGGGCTTAAAGGTTCTGTTAAGGGATCCTCTGGGACTATCCAGGCAGAACATGGACTTTCTGTTAGCAAAATACATACAAAAATAAAAAAAAAAATTCCTTCTGCCCTTCTCCTTTGTCTTAATCAAAGTGTGTGTGGTGTGGGAAGGAGAGGAGGACCCCGGGGGCTAGTGCCTGATCTGCAGACTTCATAGCTCTCTCTGGATCTGATGACGACCTTGTCCTTTAGTCCCTTAAAGTTCGGTAGGTTTCATTTTCTGCGGAAAGAGTCATTCCCCCAGAGAGGAAAGAGGAGAGTCATTCCCCCAGAGAGGAAAGAGGAGAGTCATTCCCCCAGAGAGGAAAGAGGAGAGTCATTCCTCCAGAGAGGAAAGTTAACCCACGCAATGAGCAGGGGGAAAAAGGGATTAAAAAAAGAGACCCAACGAGATTCAGAAATGATTTGGGAACAAAGGCTGTTTCTGTAAGAATAGCTGTTTATATCCTTGAGGCTGTCATGCGGCGATCTGAAGCTTGTGGGAGGTTTTTGCTTTGTATGAGAAGAAAAATAAGTGTTTTTTTTTTTAAAAAAAAGAAGAGGTGTGGTGGGAGTGGGGAGGGAAGCATGCCATAGATAGGGCAATGGCTTTTTAATATGACAGCTGGATGGATGTTGCGAAATTACTTGCGTGGAGATTGCTTTCAACATAGGCGGCTTGAAAATTGCTTTCCTTGTAACAGCCAGACATAATCATTGGCTTCAGATCTTGCTTTTAAATCATGTTTAGCTAATATACTATTTCAGGGAGATTTGCTTTCTGTTGTTGACTTTATACAATCGGCTTTTGAAAGAATTAAGTGTGCCCAAGGAAGTGCTGGCCACGGAACGTTTGCTCCGTCCATCAGCCATACCCCTCGTGCCTAGGGATCTCAGAATGCTGGGCATGCTTACCTGACACAGATGGGTGTCAGGACCCAATGGCAGCATTAACCCAGAATCTCTCTGCAATACCAGATTCCAGGCAAGTCTTAAGCTGGCCACTGATTTTTGCAGCTCACCTTTGTGGAGGCATCCGACTGGGCCTTTGGAAGTGCGTCCATTTGTGCCCCGTCTGACAGATGATGATGACCTACAATACACAAGCAGCATATGGAAGTCAGCTTTGATAGACCGTGAGCTGTTCAAACTCAATGTTGACACTGCAGCACTCCAGGAAACAAGACTTGCAGATGCTGGTTCTGTCCAAGATGCCAGTGACACCTTCTTTTGGCAAAGTGAAGATTACAGCCAAGAAATTACATAGAACAAAACCTAGGAGCAAGCTCAAGATCAATGCTATTAACACCAAAAACCAGAGGAAATGCCAGGATTTTGAATTTAGCATGCAAGGGAAGCCATTACCAGAGAAGGCAAAGGAATTTTGGGAAGATTTAAGAACAATAATCCATGAAACAGCTTTAGGGGAAAGAGATCATCAAAAAAGGACCAGTTTGAAGAAAACGAAGCAGAACTATTACCTCTCATCAACATTAAGAACACATTACTGGATCAAGCTCTGTGAAGAGATACAGACAGCCTCAGACACAGGAAACCTCAAAGTCATGTATGACAGGCTGAAGAAAACTCTAGGTCAGGGGTCGGCAACTTTTCAAAGAAGGAGAGACATTTTTTTGTTTTTGTCTTCGACCAAAATATTTCGAGAGCCACCTCACACGCAAAGCTACTTGTAGAGTTAGAATTTATCAACTAATAAAAGGTTCCCAGCCAGTGGGAGTGCAGAATTGATGCTTGGGGCGGGGGCAGTGTGCGGAGCCCCGTGGCCCCCCTGCCTAGGAGCTGGACCTACTGGCTGCTTCCGGGGTACAGTGTGGAGCCAGGACAGGTAGAGACTAGCCTGCCTTAGCTCTGCAGTACTGCCGTCCGGACTTTTAACAGGACACCTGGTCACCCTAGAGGAAGTTGGTGGCAAAACTCGGATTGATTTCAGTGGGGCCACGAGTTCACTGGCAGTATGTTCTCTGTTTTTATGGAGACTTTACTTTTGTTTCTTGTTTTTATCCTAACCTGCAATGAAGGTCATTTGGACAGAAAGGTTACGTCTGCTCTTTGTGTACTAAAAAAGGGATAATGCCAGAGTCTCCCTAAAATTCTGAATTATTAGGCAAACTTTGCTACATTGCAGTGGGAAATAAATACAGGTCTGTCTCATCTTACGCGGGGGTTCCGTTCTGCGGTTAGCGCGTAAAGCGAAAACTGCGTATAGTCAAAATTACATTGAGTTGAATGGCGGGCAGAATCGCCCGCACTACAGGTACAGTATTAAAATTGTCATTTTTCTCTTTTTTTTGTTTTTTGTTTTTGCTGACCACGTAAAGCTGAAATCACGCATGTTAAATGTGCGTAAGATGTGACAGACCTGTACCGTATATACCTATTCATTAGCCCATTCGTTTATAAGCCGACCCCCCAAAATGGATAGGTAAAAATAGCAAAATCTGTATGATCCTTTCATAAGCCAACCCTATATTTCAGGGGTTGGAAAACTTTGGCTCCCGGCCTGTCAGGGTAAGCCGTTGGCGGGTCGGGACATTATGTTTACCTGGAGCGTCTGCAGGCACAGAGCCCCTCAGCTCCC